>NC_068281.1:3820623-4113123 GCF_025860055.1 Xyrauchen texanus
CGCTCTACTACCTGAGCCACAGCCGCCCCTAAAATCGTAAAATTCAAATAAAAAATCGTAAAGTGTGCACCTGGCTTTAGCCATAATATAAATATTTGTTGCAATGTCACATATCTGGGCTGATAAGTGAAAGGTTGTAGGTTCGAACCTGAAAGTGCTGACTGGTCATCATTCACTGTGGTGTTCTTGGCTAGACTACTAACCTTATATTACCCCAGCATGACTGAACCTGTCCCTACAGTATAACTGCATTAGGCCACAACAGTCAAAAGGTGTCGGTCAATTTACTTATTTTGAATCAATGTGGAAAGATCTTGACAACGAATCCACACAAATTGAATTAAATTAAACTTACAGGCAGGGAGAGAGAAAAAGAGAGAGATATGATAAATGCATAAGGCTTGATTTCTTTGGAGGGATGGTTTTCACAAGCTAACAGCGTAGTGTGCCTAGAATGAATATAAATATGTACGATTCCAGAGTGCTTTTGAGGTGAGAGAGAGGTCTAATAAACCTTCATTAAACAACAATACAGTCACACACATGGACCCCGTCATAGTATTGATTTAATTGCACCCTTGGTCCAAAATTAACAAGCCCCAAATACAGGTTTAAATTGGTTTTGGCAGTAAATAAAACAGGTTAGATACCAGTTTGGAATTTTAGAAACATAATACACCTTTTGAATCATGTTTTAAAAGAATGACAGGCTAAAATGAGATATTTAGCTAACAGTTAGTTAACATAAAAGCTTTGCTTATTTTTTGTTGTTGTTCCAGAACTATATATATATCTCCATTTAAATATACTGTATATATATATGGAATGCTAATGACAGGTGTAAGCGGGGTTGCATATTTTGACATTTGTCCACATCGACCACATTGGGAGATGCTTGATTGCTTTCTGTTTCCTTGTTCTTCTTTATGTTGTCATAAAACAGTTCCTCCACTCGAAATCCAGCCACAATTAGTCACAAGAGACAGATACTGCCAAGTATAAATGGTGATGTGTCCCACTTGTCCACATGTGATCGGAATCGCCCAAACGCTTCTTCAGGTGTAAACAGGGTCACAGAGAGACTGGTTAATATTCTGCGACTGACAAACTGACATGCACTGTTTTGTACAAATATGCAATGGTGAAACAATTGCTGAACAATTAATTTGTCATAGAGACGAAATAAGTAAGCGCAGTGTAGTTCTAGCGGGAAGACTAGCAGCTGTACATCATCACATCATTAGCTGGGTAATTCCTAGCCAATCACATGTAAGCCATTGCTTTATAAGTCTGCTCACAATCTATCACATTGCTGTTTCAGTGTGCTAACACTGCAACCTCCACCACCCCACCACCACCTGTTGAGTCCCGTCCTGCACGGGGGTAGGCTCCTCGCCCCTGCCTCCTATCTCCGGCAGGATACGACGGTTCCGAGACCAACTTCTTCGGACCGCCAGACGGGGCTTGCGCCAAAGAGAGAGACATTACTTTCTGATTTATATTCATCAAATAAATGCCATCTTAAATTTCACTCAAGTCTGCGAGTCTTTCTGATAGAAATATATTTATTTTAAATAATGCAAAACAGAGTTTCATGGCCAGTAGGAACTATTCATGGTTGGCAAATATCACAATGCACTTGCCATTGGCAGGTTTGGGGAGGGGATGCTAACAAAGTTAAAAAGAACCCAGCCTCAAGTCTGTAGTCTATAGATTTGGCTAAGGTTCCTCCTAAAATGTACATCTATGGGTTGTTGTTTTTTTGTACCCACTTTATAGTGTCTGCCAGGTGGAAATCTTAAAGGGATAATTCACCCAAAAATGTAAATTCTCTCATCTAGTGAGTATGTGTATGAATTTTTTACAGACCAATATTTACGTCCTTTTTTACTTTAACTCTTCAATTTCACTTTCATATTCTTCTTTTGTTTTTGACAATTTGTGTTCTTTGTGCATATCATCACCTTCAGGGCAGGGAGGAGAAGAGACTTAAATATTGATCTGTTTCTCAGCCATGTCAATCAAATCAATTCTGAGGATATGGATTCAAACTCGGGAATCGTATGGATTACTTTTATGCAACCTTTTTGGAAATTCAAAGTTCTTGCCACCATTCAATTGCATTGTATGGACCTACAGAGCTGATATATTCTAATAAAACTCTTAATTTGTGTTCAGCAGAAGAGAAGTACTACTTTAACTCAGATCACTAAAAGAAGTTATAGTACAACAAATCAAATTATTCGGGCTATCATTCATATCCACAGCGGTGTGGGATAAGTTACATATTAGGTTTAATAGTTAAAGCTGCACTAAGTATCGTTGTGCTCTCTAGCGACATCTGTGGTGGAAACTTAAATTGCAAGCAATTTGCAGAAGAACACTTTACGTCAGTCGTGTTTCGGCACTGCTCTTCTGGCGGATGAATGACATGATTTGAGCTTACCTGGACATCGCCTGTGTGTGGAAGTCTTTCAGAGCCGGAGTCTTAACGTGCTGATTTCATGTTGATATTATGTTATACGATTAAACATTTAAAACTGAACTACTACTTGCTTTGATTAAGATAAACAACACTCTTATTTACATATTTTGAATGAATGGATAATACACTTATAGTGATGTCTGACGCTACACTCAATATGCTTTTACACTGATAACAAACCACCACCAGTTACCAGCATATTTTAATATGATTATTCATGTGTTTTATCTACTATAAATGTTTGTATTGTACAACGCTTACCAATTTAAGAGGTGAATCTCATGATTTGGCTGATACGAGTTCAATGGAAGACTTTTTTATGTTTAAATTATATTGCACAGACTCAGTTGATAATGCAAGTGAACTGTAATACTACAATAGCATGTCTATGCAACGCTCACAATAACACAGTAAACTAAAAATATAAAACAAGGATTCAGTGATGATGGGGATAAAATATACTTTATTAAACATAAAAAATATTATGCTTAAGTGTGCAATATTACAATTACAAGAAGTCAATTTCAGAAGTCATACATATTAAACATGTTACAGTAACTTCACCGGACAATGTAGATACATCACGATCGGTTAACACACGAGTAATGTTCGATTCATACGAGCATGATAACCAATATAAGCTTCAACAACCCTATCAGAAGACATATCCAAGCATTATAGCAGGTAAACAACTTCGCCAAACGGACAACAGATAAACATCCATCTGGACTGCAGCGATGCTGTCCTGAACTGTGTGAGTGTTACTAAACTGAACAACGTCCTCAGCCGGAACACGTGACAGCTGGTGCTTCTTTTCTGTGTTTACGGATATGACGTAATGATGCAAGGATAAACGACATAAGCCAGTGATTGAGACAAATTGAACCCGACAGCTCAAAATACAAATCATTTTTATAGGCTTACCGTAGTGAATCGGGGTAAGGACATGTTTTGGACACTGATTGTTTATGTACTCAATAAATAATGGCAATTTGATCATTTTTAACCAAAACATCTTTCGTAGTGCAGCTTTAAGGTGAGGGATTTGTTCAAAAACACTGACCGAAACACTTGCTCTGATTGGTAGCTCGGTCCATGAACACCTTTGATGAGATGACGGAACCGAACGGAAGAAACATCTGCATCAGCTCGTTATCACCAAACTCTTGTGGTAGGTGATAGATGAAGAGATTACAGCCCTCGGGACCTGAAACACACACACACACACACACACACACACACACACACACACACACACACACACACACACACACACACACACACACACACACACACACACACACACACACACACACACACACACACACACAAAATACTGAGCCAAATACTAGTATGACATGCAGAACATTGCAGAATATATTAAGGTTATTGTGTAACTTTTTCATATGGGTTGCATATGTAATGCATATCATATTTTATTTTATATTAAGAATGCCTACTCTTTATGAACATGATCAATGCACAATAATTTATGTTTAAGTTTGAATTATGTAATTTTTTAAAAAGTTATTAAACTTAAAAAAATATACATATATTATTTTCAATTTTATTTTATAAAGATTAATCGAGATGCATAAATCTTACAATTATTTTTTGAGTGTACATATGTAAATCAAAGTAAATCAAATATAAAAATATAATACTTGCATACAAGATTATTTAGTGAAAAATAAATCCATAAAAATTATTTATTACTCAAACTAAAAGCAATTCGACAAAGACAGGACCATGTGGTGAAAAGTTATTAAAAAGTGATTAAAAAGATGTATTGTAAACAGTGGAATATTGAGCTAATGGACTAATATAATTTCTATTTCAAATGTAAAATGGGCCTTTCGTTTCTTCTCTAAAAAGATATTTTCTGACACCAATGTTTGTGAAAAACATTTTACAGGGAGAAATGAAGGGTGTGATGTGCCCCTTACCTTCCCTCTGTTGCTGTTGCTGGATGATTTGAGCTGGTTGTGGCAGTGTTTGACCAATAGGGGTCAGTGTTGTGGCAGGATATATGGCTGCACATTCACATGCACCCAGATGCACACAGCCATTCGCATCATCATCATACATGAGAAAGAGAGAGGGAGGCACAGATGAGGAACGACAATGCGAAGTTTGACCTTTCTATGCTAATGAAATATGACAGAATCAGAGTACAATGAAATCTGAAAGCGAGTTCATCCTATATCAGACTGATTTAAAATGACAGATCTCTAGGAATCTGTATGATAGCGGTAATATCCACAAATTCATATATAACCTGAGGTTTCAATCAAGGCGAAGTCACTGACGTCTAACTTTCGTCTGTTTTTGTGAAATGAAATCTGCGGGTAAATCTCACAAAAACATGTACAGGATCCAAGTCCGCCTTAAAATAAAGAAATAAACTGTAATACACAGATTGGTTTTATTTATGCCTCCAGATGAGAATGTGAGGCGCATTATGAAGCGCAAAATACGAAAACGAAGGCTTCTACAATTGCGCAGCTGAAGACCTGCATTATTGATGAATGGGGAGAAATTCCGCTTGCTAAACTAACAATCTTGTGTCTTCAGTGTCCGAATGCTTAATAAGCGTTATTAGAAGAAATGGTGATGTTACACACAGTGGTAAACATTTGACCGTCCCAACTTAACACACGTTATCACGGCCCATTCGGCATGTTTCGCGGCCGAACCACTGGCTCGCTCGGTTCGCCCCTGATCGGCCCCAAAGTGCATCGGCTCACCGGGAAAATGCCCGGTATGCCAGATTACCCATTCAGCCCTGGAGGACAGAAGTTTCATTTTTGGGGTCAGCGCTAACCAGTTTATAGTTATAAATGCACTGATAATTAACAGATGAAATCCTGAAAGAGGGACCTTGCAGCTGTTATATTGTTCATTGAAAATAAATATGCATATTTAAGATAGATAATAAGATATGTATATTAGGAATGTTATATTATTTATATTCTGTCAAACGGTACAAAGGCTTAATTATATAAAAATCGACTAATTCAAAAGGGAGAGAAAATACCTGTACAGGTACAATGCAGATGAGAGACGTAAGAGGAGATCATCGGGACGATGAAGGCTCTTTTAAGTCTCAGATTTGCTCTCAGATTTGCCAAGAGACCAAAGTCAGCAATTACAAGTCTCAACAATTCCTCCAAGACCAAATGATCTAAGCTGTGCTATCCACATCAGTAATTGTATATTTCGACACTTCCTGTAGTCCTATGTCAACAATAGGCTCATTTGTGTCTTATTTATTTCTCCAAAAGTACTTTAGGAACATAGACAGGTTGATACTGTAATGAAATGTCACTGCGATCATGAACTTTGAAAGAGCCTGTACCTGTATACTGCTGGACGCCGGTGAAGGCCTGCTGTAGTGTGTCTGCTGCGGTGGGGCTCTGGGTGGAGTATGTTGGCAGGCCGTTGGTGTAAACCGCCTCTACCGGGTGACCATTGTGTTGGTGAGGAATTCCGCTGAATCCGTTGACTATGCTTGGCATGACAGATGAGGCCAGATTTGCTGGTGGAGAGCTCAAACCTGTGAGATGTGAGAGCAGTGCTTTTATTGTTAATGAAAAAAAAAAAAAAAAAAAAATTTAATTAAAACTTTTTTGTAACTTTTAAGTACAAATAATAACTGAAATGATTGGAAAGAAACTGAAACAAAAATACTTTTCATCATTCCAAAAAAAACAGTAGTTAACTTATACAAGTTAACAGTAGGGTCAATATATGGGCAAGCTGGGAGCCTTTCAGAAATGTTTGTTTTTTGTCACTTTTAATTATGATCGAAATGCCACATAAGCTGAAATTATACCTTTATAGAAAGCTTAAGATGGCTCCTACCTTAGTCAAAAGCAAAAACTAAGAAATACTCAAAACTCAAAAACCTTTGGAGACCCTCTTTTGACCATCATCACATGTAACATTTACAAACATCGAGTCAACTTTGACTTTTTTTATGACAAATAAATCAAATTTCTGTCATCTTACCCATTGCTTTTCCCACCGGTGGTCATGACATGAGCTCTGTCACACATCCTGATTTAAAATCATCAATTTAAAACTTTCAAAAGTCCTTACTTCTCAAAGAATAGTTTAGTAATGCTTTTTAACCATATAAGGAAATACACATGGCTAAAATAGGGGGCAAGCATTACTGTCCCGCATTACTGTCCCACTTTAGCCATTCTCACCCTACAGTATATTATACAATTTGAAACGTTTACAATCTATCTTAATTAAACATGAAAATGCCACTAGATTGAGGGAACACAAGACTGCCTTGAGAAATATAATGACCTTAGACATTTTAAAAGGACACCAGTAGCTTTACTAGCCATAAAATATTCAAACTAATTAAAGAACTGATCTGAAACTAGAAAACGCTGAGAAAATGAACAAAGTTGCATAAGCAGCTTGCATAAACTGCCGCCGGTGTCCTCTCTCTCTCTAGCGTCTTTAAGACGTTCTGCCCTGTCACTATATAAGAACTGTAATACTGTGATTTTCTGCATATGTCGCTTTATTCTGGATAGGAGCCGTTCATTCAGGCACGAGGGAACCGTCTGAACACATTTAACCACTGATTAAACTTCACTTGATTTTAAGATAGGAAATATTTACCTATGTCAAACATTAACACAATGTAGTTTGACATATACAGTATGTGAAGATATCTTTTTTATTTGCTACTATGTCAAAACAAACTTTTTAAATACCTTAGAAAGACACAATGCCAGTAGTGTGGGAAATTAACATGGACTTGTGGCAAAAATGCATCAGAAATGGACCAAAATATCCTGAAATTCTAAATATGGGGGCAGAAAATGCCCACGTAACAAGTTCCTGTGTTTTATTAATAATACCTGATATAGTTACAATTACAAACATTGCGCACCATCGCTCTCCATTTCTATCAATCCGCATCAGTATTGTCCTCCAGCATTAAATTCCGTAACCGTTTGCCCCTCGTTCAAAATAAACTGTCCCAGTGGGTAACTCTCTCGCTCATGGTGCTGTACTGTACTTCCCTGCCCACTGCTGCTGTTCATCGGTCTCAAAAGCCTCACCTGCTAGAGGCCAAAAGTGATGGATGCTATATAAAAAGGTATGACAAATCACAAAACATATTGTAACCAAATGCTACAATTTACTGACTAATAATATCTCAATATGTTAAATAGCCATAATGTTAATTCAGACTTTATTATTACACCTGTAATACAATAATACATATACAGAACAACCACTTTTAGTGTTTGCATCAATCATATCTCTCACTAAACACTGTGTGAAATGTTTATTTTTGCTTTATTTTATTCAGTTGGCATGCAAGAGTTGATAACGGTTTGCTTAATAATCTCATTCCATATCTGGATTAATGCTGCAATATCATATAGGATACATGTCCTCCTCTATGAGATTGCATTATATTAGTTTTGTACAGTATGTTAACTTAGTCGCCAAAATACTTGGACATACGTGAATGAGAATAAACCTGAAATATGAATGTGTTTCAGTCACAATGCACATTGTGTAGTTTAGAGAGGATTAAGAGACATCTAGAATGCTATAAATGGCCATTTCTATTTAAATAAATGTTGTGTTCTTAACATTTCTCTTTGTCCAAGAATCCTCTTGCAGCAGTGCAGGTCTTTGGTATTTAGAAGCTGCTAGTTTAGGACCTGTGAGGAGAGACTGTGATTTACTTGTCTTTTTGTTGTGCATCTGGTCGTCCACTTCCCCCTCTATCCTGGTTAGAGATGATTTTATTAACACAGTAATGCATGGACTAGCCTTCATCTCGCTCTCTCTCTCTCTCTCTCTAAACGATAGACTTTAGGAGAAAATAGAATTTCAGGAGAAATGTGTTCTTTCACTGGAAAAGCTCTTTCCAACTGCTCATATATACTTTTAAAGGGATAGTTCCCCCCAAAATGAAAATCTTTCATCGTTCACACACCCTCATGCAATTTCAAACATGTATGACTTTTTCTCTTCCTTGGAAAATTTAAAGAGAAAATGTTAGGCTCACTTTACTTTCATTGCATCTTTTCCGTTCAACGAAGGTTAAGGTGATTGAGACTGAACATTCTACCTAAAATCTCAGTTTTGTAATCCGCAGTAAATCAACTATTATGGGTTTGGAACAATACAATGGTATTAGTATTTTGTGAACTATTCTTTTAAAGGGTGATTTTTACCATACACAATTTTCATACTCGATCAACCCACATTTATGATGAAATGTAAAGAAAAACATGAAAAACACGTACTAACATGCATAATTATACATCTGTGATATCATGTGATCAGAGTAAGAACTGGTTTGTCTAGAAGCACAACATATTAACAGCTAGGGTTTTATAAAAACAAAAATCAAAACCACAGAAGGGTCACTACTTGCTGTAGCTCACACTTATCCAGTGTGTCAATTTTACAACAGACCTTCAAACAAACACCCGGACAAGCACAATTACAGGTAGGCATGATTATGCAAATGAACACATTAGTTGTAAAATCATTGGGAACAAAATTAACTCTATTGCTGGGTGATTTGTGCTAGATTTTCAAGCTCTGTTACTTTAAAATAAATGTTCTTTGATGGTTCTATGCATGCAGTACATTAGATTGAGCAAAAAAATTATAATACAAAAATAATAATACATTTGCTGTATAGGAGATTGGAGATTAAAACGTTCTTTATAGATCAGTATATTGGTTTCTGCGGTTCTTAGAGCACCATTGCAATTATGTTTATTTTAAAAGACAGTTTTGAAGTTTTTTCTTATCTAGCATGCCCATCTCAGTTGGTAAGCCATTTATTCAATATGTATATGATTAATATAACATGTAAAAAACATGCACAATTATAATATGTTTAATAAAAGGGAGCTGTTTTACAAAGATAATTGTGTTAAATATACATATTGTCACGATTCCCTTGTTGTCTGCCCCGTGTTTCACTAGTCATTGTCACAAACTACACTTCCCATAGTTCCCTGCCCTCATCACTGCCAGCACTCAGTTATTGTTCTCACCTGTATGTCGTTTAGTCCTCATCACCCCTGTGTATTTAAACCCTGTTGTTTTTCCATTCCTTGTTGATCGTTGTTTGTGGATGTCCGAAGTAGATGCCTTGCCCTGTTCTCCCTGTTCTCCTGTTCTCCTGTTCTCCCTGTTCTCCCTGTTCTCCCTGTTCTCCCTGTTCTCCCTGATCTCCCTGTTCTCCCTGTTCGTGTTCCCTTGATGTTTTCATGTTTTGGTTTCATTTTTCCCCTCGTGGTTGTTTCCTTTGTTCCTGTCTTGTTTATTTTCATTTTTTTCAATAAAGAACCCGCGTGTAGATCCCCACTCCTCGTCTGCCTCACCTACTTACGTAACACATATTTTCAAAATACCTTGTGTAAATGTTATCTATGCGTCAGAGAGGGGGTACGTGAAATGATGTTGACTGTTTGGAGGGGTACGCCACTGTAAAAAGTTTGGGAACCACTGCCCTAGAGAATTAAACATTCTTTGTGCAACTTCAAATGGTTTTCTATGACATCATGTTATAATTGGAAAATTAATTTTTAAGAGTGAATATGGTTGTTGCGTTGTTACATTGTGTTTCTCCACAATGCTTAGGTTTCGTAAGGATTGATCGGTCAGCTTTGAAATTTAAACCAAAAAATGGCAGAAGATGAGAATGACGCTCCATGTCCTGGAAGCTTCAAGGAAAGTATGTTTTCCCCCTAAATTACCCTTTATATTGGTTTTAAATAGCTTTTACATTTGTCCATAAAAATATTGCAATAATACAATGTTAATTAATGCATAATGCAATTTGTTCTCTTTTTTAAATACATACATGTAATGTTGGATGTATGTTTGTATTTATGTTTCCTGTAGGTATCAGGCCTGCTAAGAAAATCTGGATATGCCTGACAGTTTTTCTAGCAACCAATATACTTTGCCTTGGTATGCAACCTGTAAAGCAATGTTTAAGTTTAAACTTTATTAACACACAATGGGGTCCAAAAGGTGATTGGATAATTTTCCAAAGAGCATCTTGTGTTCTTCAATGGTAGCAAAGAAATCTGACCACCTGTACATGACCAATGTCACAAATTTGCTTACATTTGATTAGTGACCTAGAAATACAGTAGTGTGGAAATATTTTGTCTTTATTTGACGTCATTATGTTTCTTTGATTACATTTTTCTAAATCTTAAAACTTTAAGTTTATTATTAAGATCTTATTAAGATTAAATTCGATTTTGAACTTAAGTACTTTTGAACCCCACTGTACATAAGCAGTCCTGTATATTGACTCAAAAGTAACTGTTTGATTACTTTTTTATTTTAGTGCTTTTAAAACTGTTCTCTGTGGCTCTTCCCATTGCACAAATCGCAATAGGTGCGTAGCATAAATCTACATTCCCTTTAGCTTTTACCTTTATAATTAAAGTCAATAAAACAAATAAACTGCTTTTTCCACCTTGTCCACCAATACAGGTGCAGTATATCTGAAAGAATGTCCGCAGCAACACTTCATCCCGGTGTATGTGCTTGTGTGTGGCGTGTTCGGTGTATCTCTCTCCCTGCTGGCCTGTCTGCCCTGCTCTAGGAAGCCGAAGGATGGAGGAAATTCTAAACTGAACCGTGTCTGCTGTGACTGGAACAGTCTGGTTTCTATTTTCTTGTTCTGCTGGTTTATCTGTGGTGAGGTTAAGGAGACTTATATTCGATCTGTCTGCGTCGTTTCAGCTCTTGATTCACTAAAGGAATGATGCAAATTAAGCAACTGCTCAAACAAAGCCAAAAAACGAGGTGCCAAATGCAATTTGCACGTCACAATTTAAGATCTTGCAGGTCAGTTCTGAGTGCTAGGCAAACTTTACTGGCACTGCACAGAATTGCACCACCACTGTGATCCAGGCACCTGAACAGAGTGCAACAGTCTGGTTCCCGAAGAAAAATCCCGTTCACTTTCTCCATATTGGAATTGAGTTTTTAGAATGATGAAGACAGACAATGAGCTCGGAGGTTGTTAATTAATTGTAAATGCTTCTGTTGAAGCCAGCAGCCTGCATTCAACTTAATTTGAACAAAAATCATGTATGATCTAAACTAATCCTGCTTCTGAAGGGAAACAATTCACAGATCAAAGAATCACGTCAAACAAAGAGCACAAAAAGATCTGTTCTTAAACAACTTTGCATTTACCACCCACTTTAACCACTAATAGTGGCAGGCAAATAGCTCTTTGTTTTTTGAATGATGTACAATCTATAACACACCTAATTTGTATTTTGAAAATAATGACTATTTAAATACTTTGTAGCACTTATCGTGTGTTCAACAACAGGTTGAACTGTACTGCGGGTGGTTAGGCATGCACACAGAGACTCAAATATCATCTATAGGTGTACAGTATAAAGTTCATCCATTGCAGATTTGCATACTGTACCAAAGAAACCACAAATATTCTATTGAAATTCTTGAAGTGAATGAGAAATGCTGGCAGCCAATATTCGTGATGGCCCATTTATGAACATTTTGTTTTGTTCACTATAACCCCACCTATGGGCTGATTGCACCGATTCAATGCATATGGCGAGCCAACGGAGAACTACCATCCCCAAAGTTTCAAGTCTCTAGGCCTTATGGTTTGGTTTGCACGATCAGTTTTAGGGCAGAATAATAATAATAATAAATATAGTTGCAAGCAGTAATCCCGTGGGCAAACAGGCAAATGGCAGACTGGCAGCAGTCATTTTCACTCACGTAGGCTCGCATACTAGAGACTGGTTTTACATTGTTGCATGATGTTTTTTCAGCAAATGAGCTCAACCTCATGGGTTTGAAGTTTGGGTAAGTACTGTTTGTGGGTGAGTGTGTACTCTGGTATGGTACTTTAAACAGATTAAAACATGCTTTTACTCTATAACAGTGTTTATGAACTAGTTTTGCTTTAGGACACAGATTTTACATTGGACATCAGTGGTGAACCAACACAGTACAAACATTATTTCTCATACAAAATAAACAATTATCGGTTGCACTAGCCCAAACATAAGCAAAAACAACATGGAGTAAAAGACACAAAACTCTCATTTGAATTCCATACAGTCTTGCTGAAGTTATTTTGTTGTGCCTATTTACAGGCAATGTGTGGATTTATTCCATCTACCCTCCCAACTACAACCAAACTGTGTCTGGAGTTCCCTACTGCAATAAGACACTCTACATGTTTGCATTCTGGACCACCACACTGGGACATATTCTGTTTGGAGCAGTACTGTTGATTTTTTGCTGTGCATGTGTGTGCTGTTTATGTGGGTGCTTAGCATGTTTAGGCAAGTCTGAACAGAACGACGAGGTTTCGGTGCCTATGAAAAGCAAAAGTGAAGTGAAAAAACTAAACGAAATTTCTGACGAAAACCCCTAAAATATCTCACACTGGGCATGGAGAACGTTTGCATACCTAAACACAAGCAAATTGATACCCAGTTAAAAATATGTATAGGTCACTCAATGCAAAAATAAATAAATAAAAAATTTTAAATAATAAAATAACAAGCCATTCCATATCCCATAAATGGAATGAAGTAAAAATAGTAAGATGTACTGTAGCGTGAGTAACAACAGTACATGTACAACAGTACATGTAAGCATACAGTAGTAAAAATACTGTACAGTATATCATTGTTTAATGATAATACTAGTAGTTTCATGTAATGCTAAACACTATCTTGCCTTATTCGCTTTAAAGGGAAATTTGTGCTTTGTGTCAATAAACAATTTCAGTCCAAATTAGTTTAGCCTTGTTGTTTTTGTTATTTAAAGTCCTTTTCATTTTATACTTTTGTTTACATTGAGTTTAACATAATTGAGTCAGGGCTGGATGTTTATAACAAAACTTTATGTTTAGAAACCACTTATTTAACCCTCATGCACTGTTCAGTAATTTTTGACTAATACCAGTTTTGTTTCTTCAATAAAACTGGTTTCCTTTATCTGATGGGCACGAGGATAGGTGTCTTTTCCTCCAGTCTCAGTGATAGAAAAAAAAGTTACACTTGTACTGTTCCCGGTCAAAAGTGACCGCCATAGGAAATGAATGGAAAACATCTAGGTTATGTAGATACTCGGAGTCCGGGGGCGGGATATGCAAATACCATCTGCCAACTTCTCATTGGCCTTTTTTCATAGAACAGAGGTATATATCAGCGTTCAAGAGAGACCCCTAGTGTCGCTTCTCTGACACAACGTAGAGAGAGCGACAGAAGGGGGAACACAAAAAAATCTGAGATTCTTTTATTATTTATTATATAAAATCTTAAAAAAACAGCAGAAAAAATGCACAGACATGAAGGGGTGAGCCTACCAAACACATCACACACACACGCACACACACGCACACACACACGTTGGTGCAGCTATCCTTAGGAGGACTCTCTATAAAGTCCTCGTAAACCACTTAAACTTGCCCACACACACACACGCACGCACACACACACACACACACACACACACACACATTGAATGAATGCTAGTAAGTTTTCTTGGTAAGGTTTCTTAACTTACAGTGAATAATCTAACAATAAATATCATTATTAATGCTGAAATATGTAATAAAAAACAAGTACGCCTTCTGAAGATGGATTTCCCTGATAAGTTTAAAAAATGTATGAAATCGCAGAGAAATTTCCATACAATACAAAAGTATGAGAGAGAGAGAGAGAGAAATACCATCATTTCTACTATATGTTGTGTTTGTGCAGTCTAGTGTGTGTGTGTAGTACACTTTGAAGAGCGTATGATGGTCTCTCAAAGTAATGCTCTCTTTAATATCAAATCTACAAAGAACTTTTGAATAGAAGCTAAATCAAACATATCATGTATTTCTGTGCTGTCCAGTCATGTATAACACCCTCATTCTCTACTGTAAGATTAAGATAAAAACAGCTTGGTAGCTGGTATCTAGCTGGTCCACGCTGGATTAGGTCCTACCAGCTTAAGTTGGTTTTTAGAATATAGTATGTCTATAGAGTTTAGCTTCGCTAGCTTAGCATTTTCCAAGAAGTCGTGCCCCAAATGCACTCTACACTTTGCACTCAGGCATGTAGTATATTGATGTTAAGTGTAGTATTGAACAGCTGACGGATGTGACGTTTCAAATGCACAAGATATGTAGCCATTAGCTTTAGCACGTTAGCATCCTCAGTTCAACACTTGTATATTACACAATATAGGCTACATCTTCACACAGCATGGGATGGTAAAACATTTAACGTACATTTGCAAGGTGCTGTCTTCACGGAAGTTTCACCAGTTGCTACATTCTCCATTATTAACAATTGTTTTGTCAGACCACCAACGCAGCAACAAGGTAACTCTGTCCCTTCCGCTATGTACGGCAAGCCGTGAGCTCTGAGTGTATGAAGTGTCCAACATTCCACACTCTGTCTCAACGGTTGAAGAAGTGCATCATCCGTTACTACACTTAGTAGTACACATCTTTTTGTTGCATTTTTGGTGTTAACATACTATGGGGTGGTGGGGTGGGTAATCAGGAGTCGAGTCTCGAGCTCCGAGCCCTTCAGTTTATGGACAGCAAGCCAAATACATTTACTGCTTCAACACAAGATTACATTAACATACGAACTACTGAAACTAGATAAGATACGTACAGAGTATAGTGTAATGTATATACAGTATTTGACTACAAGCTAAACATACAATGAGATTATTTACATATAATGATGCATACAGGCACATCATGACAGAAGCCAGAAGTGAACTCTTTATGGAAGATGGATTCTGCACATCTATACTGTGTAAGAGACACTTTATGTGTGTGTGGGACAGGAGAGGCCCAGGAAAGCTTTTGTATCTTTTGCAGCGCTTTGTGGTGCGTGTCCCATGATGCAATGATAAATTACACTGCTATGTCTACAACTGTCACACGCACGCACGCACGCACACACACACACACACGTTGTGTTTCCATGTTTTATGGGGACTTTCCATAGACATAATGGTTTTTATACTGTACAAACTTTATATTCTATCCCCTAAACCTAACCCTACCCCTAAACCTAACCCTCACAGAAAACTTTCTGCATTTTTACATTTTCAAAAAAACATAATTTAGTATGATTTATAAGCTGTTTTCCTCATGGGGACCGACAAAATGTCCCCACAAGGTCAAAAATTTTGGGTTTTACTATCCTTATGGGGACATTTGGTCCCCACAAAGTGATAAATACATGCTCACACACACACACACACACACACACACACACACACACACACACACACACACACATCTCTCTCTCTCTCTCTCTCTCTCTCTCTCTAATAGCTAAAAAGGTCAGTGGGAGGTCAGAGTAAAATAAAATCAATAAACAGGGTGGGTGCTGAACAAGTATATGTATATAGTATACAGCAGGATTCCCCAATTAGTTTTCATCAAGGGGCAATCACGAGTTAACTGTTCCTGCTCATCTCCAAACGGGATCTCCTGGACTTTCCTGTACATTGTTATTCTTTTTGTGCACTCTTCCACATGTATTTGTAGCACAGTGCCTTGTGTTATATTATCCAGGCATTGATCTAGATATTATAAAAAGTGTAGTTGGCTTCGGTAGTCCGTTTGGAATATACTTGGATAAAAAAAAAAGAAATCACAGATTATATAGAACATAATGAAACAGTTATGCCAAATTGGGTATATGAATGCTTTAACAGCATTCAATATATTAATATCTAAAGACAGCTAAAGGTGCAGGCACAAGAATGGTATAAATATTTGTAGAACAGCGACAGGGCCGCCTACTGTACAGGGGTGAAATTGTTTTAATTTTAAAATAATTTTCGTCAGAATTTTGTGTCACATTATCGTCACGGATTTGGTGTGAACAGGCCTTTAGCGTGGGCCAAACATGGGCCGAATGTGGCCCGCAGGCCGCCTATTGAGGAACCCTGGTATACAGTTTATGGTGTTGCTGTGGCGATACGCTTGTTTGTGTGTGTGTTCACACATTATCTAAAATAGTCTATACAGTGTAATATTACACATTCTCTCTAGCGGTCCCAAAGATTCACTATGTACACACCCAAAAATATCACAAGCCCTTTTGACATTTCACTAGCTAAAATGATACTTCTTGATTTCGACTGATTCTTAAATCCCAAGAACGATCTTTTACTCAATGCGCAACTTTCTACTACAATGAGAGGAAATCACTCGCATTTGCAACCAAATTTCACGCTATGTGACTAAAGTGAATATATTTAGCAAACTGGCTGGTCAATGTTTACATTTCACTCACCAGTAATTGTGAAGTATATTGGTGAAGTATTCAGCAGCGAGATTCTTTCACAGCGCGTTGAGAGTAAAATTTGTTCCGTGTAATGTGTGTCCAAGGACGAGATCCACGCGAACCATTTGCCATTGAATAATGTCTATTTTAATACCCTTTCTGTTCTTTACAGTCAATTGTTGATCAAAACAAGTACAAAAAAAAAACATTTAATTATATTCATGCGTCGCACAGATGAGATAAAACCATTCGAGTTCTCTGTATTTAAAGGCGTTGTTTACAGAAATGCCGTTTTTTGTTAAAGAGACAATAGTGGTTTTAGCACGTGTTCAACAAATCAATGTAAAAACATGTAAATAGTACAAATTATGCAACTGAACCATAAATAGGTAACAAAAATAATATAATGAAATATAATATGTTATTTATACCGTGCTTCCGGGTTCTTCCGAGCTGCAGATTTCAGTGGAGGAAATAGGGAGCGCTGCAGTTTTAATAATCTTTTAAGCTTACATTTACATTTATGCATTTGGCAGATGCTTTTATCCAAAGCGACTTACAGTGCACTTATTACAGGGACAATCCCCCCGGAGAAACCTGGAGTTAAGTGTCTTGCTCAAGGACACAATGGTGGTGGCTGTGGGGATCGAACCAGCAACCTTCTGATTACCGGTTATGTGCTTTAGACCACTACACCACCACCACTCTAAGCTTGGTGGACCTGTGTAGCTCAGCGAGTACTGATGCAAATCCAGGGCATGCTGAGTGACTCCAGCCAGGTCTCCTAAGCAACCAAATTGGCCCGGTTGCGAGGAAGGTTAGAGTCACATGGGGTAACCTCCTTGTTGTCGCTATAACATGTGGCTCTTGCTTTATGTGGGGCGCATGGTGAGTTGTGAGTGGATGCCATGGAGAATAGCGTGAAGGCTCCAACACACGCTAGGTCTCCACAGTAACGCGCTCAATGAGCCACGTGATAAGATGCACGGATTGATGGTATCAGATGCAGAGGCAACTGAGATTTGTCCCCCGCAAGCCGGATTGAGGCGAGTCACTACGTCACCACGAAGACTTTGAGCGCATGGGGAATTGGGCATGCCGAATTGGGGAGAAATGTTGTTTTTATCCAATATAGAATGTAATAATGTCTGTTAATGTTAATAAATGTAACAGGTTGATGAATACACGTCCTCACGTTTAACACACTTCTAAAGCCTTAGAATTTGTGTACTTAAACTACCATCAGACATACATCAGGTGATCAGGTGCTGACTGGTCATCGGGAGGACCGAGCGGGCCGAGTGGGTCAGCCGCAAAATGGGCTGAATGGGCCGTGATAAGCTTAAATGAGCCGCATTATGCAGAACGGACCACAATTATGCAGAAAAGTACATGGAACCGGTAATATTCTATGAATAATATTTTAATTGACTGATATCTGAACTTTCAAATTAAGATATCTGAAATACCAAATTTAACATGTTGAAATAAATGTACAGATGAACATGAAAATGTGTACTAGTTGTAATTCAGTGGTTGCTATCTGGAATGGACATTTGCATTTGTAACAAAACAACATTTTTTTTTGTTACTTCAGTGATGGCAAAAGCCCTTGGCACAAACTGCTACATGGCAAGCGTGAATGATAATTTAATCTAAGGTGGAGGGGAAGATTTTCAGCTAACAATGACTTAATTATTTTATCTTCTTCCTCACAACAAACCTATGGTATGGCTTCAGAAGACTTGGAATAAAGCACACAAATCATATCTATTTTATCGTGCTTTGGAGCTTGACAGCACCTGGCCACTGTATACTTTCATTGGACGGAAAACAAACAGCTTGAACATTTTACAGAATATCTCTTTTTGTGTTCTGCATAAGAAAGTAATATGGCTAAACAGCAGCCGTGTTTGTCGGGGGGCCGTGACCCCAGGCACATTTCCATGAAGCATCAGAGAGCACTGTTCTAAGATCAACTTCCTGCTGGTCGCATCATTAGTTTCATTAAGATATTAAATGCAAACTCTGATCCAAGAACAGCTCTGAGTAAAGGTCATCCACTCTGCAGATGAAAGCATCTGTTCTGTGTTTGCTCAGAGTTGTTCGACCGGGAGATGATTACGGCTGTCAGTCAAAAGCCTGGCATTTCAGACAGCGTACAATTACACAAGACTCAAATGGATTACAACACTTTGGGGGGATAAAGCCTTTGAAGATTTTTGAAAATGTGCCTTGAGCCGTTTGGGTTATGTATTAGAAGAAAGAACAGATCAATGTTTACATAATTAAACATTCACATAAAAGAAGCCTTTTAAGTGGTACTTTTTAGTGCAAGCATCGCTATTACCATTGCTCAGACTGATTTGAGGGATTGGATCAAACTCATACCCCTAAGTATTACATTTAGATGCATAACTCTTCCAACACTGTTAGTGCTACACACATGAATGACACCTCAAAACATGTGGCTTCCTGAGGAGAAGGGTGTTAATACTCTTCAAATGATCAGACCTTGCCTGGTGAAATGACAAAGAGGATGAAATATCCCAAAGATTTACATTGAAAGAGGGTCTTTAGTCAAACCTTCAGACTTGGGGGATGGGGCTCTTTTGACTTGGGCCAGTAAGTGAACACCTAACAACCACGAGGGACACCCTAGCAACTGCATAACAATGTTTTTAGAACTACTCGGACCAATTTAGCAACCGTAAAGCAACACCCTGGCATTGTGCCGTTTAGTTTAGGAATGTAAAAATGGCTAAATCTAGTTTAGCATCTTCTTATGTTCCCAGAAGCTCACTTATAATGTTAGCCAACGTTTATTGCAACAAAAGCACCTTTAAATGTAGTCTTCATGTCAAGGGCTGGACTGGTAATCTGGCATACTGGGCATTTTCCCGGTGGGCCGACGCATTTTGGGGCCGAGCAGGGGCGGAACAGCCATCGGGAGAACCGAGTGGGATGGTGGGTCGGCTGTGAAACAGGCCGAAATAAGCTAAAATGAGCCGCCACATTATGCAGAACGGACCACAAAACAGTGATGCGATATGCAGAAAAGGACAGCGAACACCCTCACCCCCCCACACACACACATGCACGCACACACTCACTCAACAACTTTTGGGCCAGTTGCTATGTAAAATCCCAGGCTGATTTCTCGACCCAGTCCAGCCCTGTTCATGCCCATTTTACACCCTTCTTAAAAAAACACTGTACTGTAGCTTTAAGACGTCTATGCAACTAACCAGATTGGCCACCTTTTAACATCTTAATTATGCGAGTAATAATTTGTACTTTTTTGCTGTCTGGTCTAATAGCGCTCAACAGTCTGGTACCATTTAATTTCTTTTACGTAGGTGAATTGGTTTTTTAACGATGATTTACAATATAAACCTTTAATCAGAGACCTACCTTGAGCTCCAAGGTTGTTAACTGATTGTATATGCTTCTGTTGTAGCATCAGTCCATGTTATTTCAACTTAATTAAAAAAAAAATCTTGTTAAATCGCAGAATTCCTGGTGAAGAACTACACTACCCATAATCCCGAAGGGAATCAACAAACAATGGCAATAGAACCCTGCAAAACTACTTTTATCTTTTTATACATCTATTATATAAATATATTGATTCTATACTTATAAATCAACACCTTTGAATCCATAGTTGTATATTTTTCCATTGTTTTTATTTCGAACGCGTCAAATCGCAATGCTTCATGGAATTGGAGATCATTCCCTCATTGATTTACCTCGGTGCTTGTTTGGTTCATGGCTTAGAACACTTTTATGAAGGATTTTACGAAATCCCTATGAAAAAACTACGATGTAAACAGCACTTCTGGCTGTAGCGCTCTATAGAGTTTGCGCTGCCCCATCTCGCATTACATTATATAGCTGTATCTATTTATTTATTTATTAACGTTCAAACAACCTCTACAGTATAGTTTGACCATTTCAAAAACACATCTAAAAGTTTACTTCTAAAAAATGCTTCTCGTATTCTAGAGCTTGTTTCCTCGTGGGACCAATGGATATCCTGTGTCCCTCTTATTAAACGCCTGCTAAGATGAGCGAGACCCCGCGGCAGTGTTTGTGTGTGTGCAGTTTCAGCGGTCAGCATCTGAAATACATCCGTGAGATGTGGTTCATATTCAGCTCATCGATTAACACGGATCAATAGAAATCTCTACAGTATTCCAGTCCAAGACATTGATCAGGTGATGAGTGAAAGTTTGGAGTGAAAGCTGATATTCAATGCGAGATGTGGTTGGATACACAAACAGAGCGTAAATCAGTGATACTTCCTGCCGGTAAACCGTCCTAACCGAGCACACTGTAAAAAGTATTTTTTTCCTGTTTTTTTCTCATCTTAAAACAAGATATTTTAATTTGAGAAGCAAAATGATGTTATGTCTCGTTTTGAAATCTTTAAAATTCTAATTTTCTTTCAAATTCAAAATGTAAAGAGGTTTATGATTACAACAAGAACAGGACAATATTTACAAATGGGGTAAGCCTTTTGAATTAAGTCTATTCTTCTTTGTCGCATAATGCCAATGGCACCATTCGTGGCAGTTCAGAGGTGGCACTAAATGCAAGTAAAATTTTCTCAGGTTTTCTCAAGTTAAAATTGCTTCCCAAAACATACAGTGCCATAAAAGCAAATGTGATTTATGGCACTGGAAAAAACACGTTTGCCAATGTAACGTCATTTTGCGGTGCTTCTATGACACTTTCGGCTCATGCGTTGACTCGCGTGCTCTTCAGCACTCGTACCCCGGTCCTCTGTATTCAATGCAAGAACAACGCTCCATCAGTTGAGCTACCGCGCAATTTGATCATGCTTGAACAAGCTTGAAAATGTAGATGAAAATGTATCGCCTTACAAGTCATGTGCTATAAAAGTGTTAAAGTGTTTAGATGTCATAAGATAGCATTATGCGAGGAACAGAGCGGAAAGTGAGTGTTTATGAACTGATAATCTGCCGTTTTACTCGTGCAAGTGAATTAAAGTTATTGTTGTTGTAGTACCTCTAGAGTTCATTTCACCAGGAAACTGCTTCGATATGTACAATGAGCCATGGAAAAATCTTTCTTATTTCTCTTAAAACAAGACTGGCTTCTCAATTAAATATGTCTTTTTTTGGGGGTGGGGGGCATGTTAATATCTCCCAGGACATTGCAAACTTCATTTTGGTGAACACACGCTCAGCGCTGTATTTCAAGCGTTAAAACGGCAATCATTTGGTTTATAGACATGCATCAGACTCACCTGAAACAGGCGTCATGGAGGTGGGTGGCAAACCATTCATGTTGAGCGCCCCCACCTGGTGAATCTGTGTCGCGGGAAACGCCACACTGGGTGCCAAATAACCTCCTTGAGATGCAGCCATAATCGCTGCCTGCTGCTGCATCAGCTATGAGAGAGAGAGAGCACATTTATAGTAGAAAACATTTCAACATTATATGAATACATACAACTACAAAAACAAATACAAACACTTAATTTGAAGCTGATGGTAATACCAAAGTACTTTGATGTATACTGTACTTTGATGGTACTGAATAATTAAGATATTTCCAACCATCTTGGGTTTATTGACATAGTACCTCAAGATACTTCAACTTAGATATTAACATGGTGCATGTCCAAATAAATAAATAAAAAGGTATTACCATGGTATCATGTTATGGTCGTAGGATAGTGGGCTATTATTTTATTGTTAGTGATACCATATGACATTTAAAAGCATGTTTTACATTTAAAAAACAAAACAAAAACAAATCCGCTTCAATCAAACGACGATGTTAAAATGAATAAACAAACGTAAATGCACTCTAGCATAGCTAATTACTGTAATCACGTCGCTACGACAACAACCATCTAAATTCACCCAACTGTGCAAAATAAGCCACACTGCACATCAAATGCAATCTATGTTCTCTGTTCAATAATTAATATATGCAACGTCTGAATTTTGATATGAGAGGTGAGTCATTGAAGATGACAGCTTTGTGTTTGGGGAACCAGCTGACTGCATCTCGAAGTGGACAGTGTGTAATCTATACATGCGTCAATATAGACCATGCTTATCTATAAGATGAACCATTAGCATGCATTGTTAATGAGAGCGCTTTGTTTACAACATGCTGCTAAAGGTTCAGATGGCAACGCAGGTTAATAATTTTTTTTTCATATTAATAAGAATCATTAGCAAAAATACATCAACACAAAGGTAATATGGTAGGCTACTATACAATTTGGTTTGTACCAGTCTGTGTGGGTCCTAATGCCCCAGTATAGTGATGGGGACACTATACTGTAAAAAAGGCACCATCCTTTGGATGAGATGTTAAACCGAGGTCCTGACTCTCTGTGGTCATTAAAAATCCCAGGACAAAGAGTAGGGGTGTAATCCTGTTGTCCTGGCCAAATTCCCCCCATTGGCCCTTATTAATCATGGCCTCCTAATAATCCCCTTTCATGAAGTGGCTCTATTACTCCACTCTCTCCTCTCCACCAATAGCAGGTGTGTGGGGAGCTTACTGGCGCACTATGGCTGCCGTCGCATCATCCAGGTGGATGCTAAAGCACTTTAAGTGTAGAGTTCGAAAAGCACTATATTGTTCGTTCACGTTTACATTTATGCATTTGGCAGATGCTTTTATCCAAAGCGACTTACAGTGCACTTATTACAGGGACAATCCCCCCGGAGCAACCTGGAGTTAAGTGCCTTGCTCAAGGACACAATGGTGGTGGCTGTCGGGATCGAACCAGCAACCTTCTGATTACCAGTTATGTGCTTTAGACCACTACGCCACCACCACTCCACTCATTCATGATATTAAAGGAATATTCCGGATTCAGTATAAATTAAGCTCAATCTAGAGCATTTGTAGCATAAAGTTGGTTACCACAAAAACTAATTTCGACTCGTTTCTCCTTTTCTTTAAAAAAAGGCAAAAATCGAGGTAGGCACTAACAATGGAAGTGAATGGGGACAATTTTTAGAGGGTTTAAACACAGAAAGCTGAAGTTTTTGTTAAATTCTTCTGTTAAAATTCAGGTATTATTTGAGCTGTAAAGTTGTGTAAATCATCATTTTAAGTCATTTTAGGGTTTGTTGACATTACCATCGTCATGACAACAGAGTTGTACAATTGGCTTTAACTTTACACAGAAAAGATTAGTAAGAGATTTTATCACACTAAAATCATGTTAACACCCATATTGTTTGTCTTGTGGATATACTTTTGAAAAAGTGAGAATAACATTAAAAAAATTGTCCCCATTGACTTTCATTGTAAATGCCTCACTGTAACCTGTAAAGGAGGGAGGAGTCAAACATATTTTTTTTTTTTTGTGGTAAATCAACGTTATGCTACAAATACTGTCAATTAAGCTTAACTTAAATTGAACCCGGAATATTCCTTTAAAAGTATATATTGGATGAAGTATTGATAAGTAATGTATGTGTGACTACAGATTTTTACAGAAAATAATGTAGACTCACACCTCAGTTTGTAAAACAAAACAAATAAAATGACATTCATGTACTTTTACATGCAGTATATATTTAGCTTTTATATTTTAGTTTCTTAAAACTAGACGTAGAAACTTTTCACCATATTTTTTTTTTTTCCAAATGCTTTTATGTAGGCTATAGATTTGACTGTTTTAGCTGTCCCAGACATAGACTATGAAAACTATGAAAATCCATATTTCTTGTGTGAAAATTCTTTCTATCAATTTTTCAAAGCTTATGACTAACCCACAGGCGTCATTTCTACCAAATTGAACAATTTTGCCCTTAAAGTAATTAAACTGTTTTTTTTTGGTAGACATTAAATAAACATAAATACATGAAAAAGTGAATAACAAGACTTTATTTTATGTCCCGAAGTCAAAGAAACCATGAACACTGTAGGACAATGTAAATATTACGAGACATCTTGAATATAATCAATAAATAATCGACACAACTTTCTATTGCGATGTTGCAAGGGGAAAGGGTGCATGTCATTTCAGCAAACCCTTTAAAAATCTCCAAATTAATTTAATTCAACTGAACTGACCAAAATCTCCAGTATCATCTGACACAAAAAGAAATGTGTAGAGATCCTCTTCTGATAAACTTGTTTACAGCGATTGATATCTGTGTGTGTGTGTATCTGTGATTTTATTGAATGCTAATGCGTGCTGAACTCCCCAGGTGCTTTAAAGCAATCAGCACTCCATCATGGGCCAATTACTCGTGTAGTGCCGCTTTGAGACACACAGCACGATGCAAAGCCTTCTTAAGACAGAAAGCAGGACAGCAAGTGTGTATTTATGTGTGTTCTTGAGTGCACGCTTATGTGTTGGGGGAAGGGTTTGGGAAAATGTAAGTGTTTGGTGTACAAAGAAATTAGTATGTTAAAAGTCTTGCTTTCTCACACAGTCAATATGTATATATATATATATTTTAGGGCTGTCGATTTAACACGTTTTTTAACACAAAAAAATTATGCGTTAAAAAAATTAACGCAATTAATCGCACCATAATAAGGAAGATTCCTGAGAAATGCAAGCTTGTAGTACCACCCGTTTACTCCAGAGGGCAGTAAGTGAAACTTCAGCTGTATGAGCAACGCACAGTTTATACAGTGAACAAAACAACCCTTCAGTAGACACACAACCATGCGTTACATTCTTGCGTTCAAAACACTTGGAGTGCAAATGCGAACTAAGAGATCTCAAGATGTATTAAACTATATTTAACTTGAAACAGTGAACATTTTAAGTTTATGACGCAACGCACCCGAGACGCTACACAAGCATGTCTGACACAGCTGTACATTAACGGGTCCTTAAACAAGCCCTCATAATAAATCTCCATCTGATTTACAAATTCACTTGTGTAATGGATTGCTGTAAACCAGGGGTCCCCAAACTTTTTTTCTATGAGGGCCACATCATTTTTCCTTTCTATAATGGAGGGCCGTAGTCTAACAGAAAATGGCATGGGCCGGAGTGATTTATTGTGGAGATTTTATTATGATTTTAAATGGATTTACAGTATTATGCCTCCTAATGATAGATTAATTTATTATTTATGCACCATACATATCAAGTGATATATAGCCTATTAAAAGAGCATTATTACTATCGTAATGACATTTTTTCATATTCATTGCTATTGAAATCAAATTATTTACTTACTCATGCGTATTAGGCTAATCAGTGTGAACTATGTCACCTTGACGCGCCAACCATACTAGGAGCTCCGTCAGTCGTGATGCTGGCCAGCTTAGACCAGTCTAGATCCAACTCTTTTTAGGGCTGCCAGCTCCTTGGACACTTCAAAGTTTGAGCTAACTCCGCGAAGAAAATTGAGCAGCTGTGCCGTGTCCTGCACGTCATTACTTTCATCCAGCGCTAATGAAAAAAAATCTAATTCTTTCACTTTTTCCTTCAGCTGGGCATATACATTATACCCCATTTCTTCAGTTCGTCTGGTGATTGTACTTGCGGACAGACTCACCGCATTTAAGACGTCTTTCTTATCGGGGCACACCTCCTCCGCAACAGCATTCATACATTTCTTTACGAACTCACATCACTGAATGGCCTACCGCAGGTTGCAATCAGTTTAGCTACCTGAAAGCTAGCTCGAATGGATGACTGGTTCAACTGGGTTTGCCGTACAAACGTATTTTGTTGAGCAGATAGTCCACTTTTTAGCTTCGACACTTTGTCTGCTCTCATTTGGCCTTGTAAACTTCGCATACTTGTCTCTGTGGCGGGTTTCATAGTGTCGGCGCAGATTGTATTCTTTGAACACGGAGACTGTTTCTTGACAGATGAGGCAAACAGCCATTTCTTTGCATTGAACAAAAAAATAATCACTTGTCCACTTTTGGTTAAATACCCTGCATTCTGAATCAACTTTTCTCTTTCACAACCGTTTGGCCATTTTGTTGTCACTTTAAATTTTCTTGCTGGATCGCGTACACCTGCTCGATCACGATGGAACGTTAATCCGGGTGAATCTAACAAATAATTTGGCTACTTTAATAATTATAACAAAGGGAAATTTTATTTTGAAAGCCAATATGTATTATCAAACACAAATATGATATGATTAAAACATATTTCAAATTAAATTGTAAAAATATTTCTCTGCATGGCATTGTTCAGAGGGCCGGTCCAAATGTGGGGGCGGGCCGTATTCGGCCTGCGGGCCGTAGTTTGAGGACCCCTGCTGTAAACTGTGTGCCAATGACTGACTTATGATCAATAATATGGTAGTAAACAATACATTGTATTTTAAAGCTGCTTTTTGCATTGACTTATTAATGATTAAATCTTCTGCCACAAGAATGTAATACATTTTAATTATCTGAAAATTTTGTATATATATATATATATATATATATATATATATATATATATATAATTTTTTAACATTTAAAGATAACTATGTATAATTATATATTGATATAAATATGTATAATCATTATATATTTAATAATTTTTATATGAGGGGCTTTCTCAGCAAATATTTGTGATTAATCACGATTAATTAATCGGGACATGTAATTAATATGATTTAAAAAAATTATCGATTGACAGCCCTAATATATATATATATATATACACACACACACACACACACACACACACAAAGTGCATTTAGAAAGTATTTAGACCCCATCATTTTTTTATTCACATTTTATGTTGCAGCCTTATGCTAAAATGCTTTATATTATAATTTTTTTCACATCAATCTACACACCATACCCCATAATGACAAAGAAAAAAAAAAAAAAGATTTTTGATAACTTTGCAAATTTATGCAAAAGAAAAAAATGAAATATCACATTTACATAAGTATTCACACCCTTAACTCAGTACTTACTTGAAGCACTTTTGGCAGCGATTCCAGCCTCAAGTATTTTTGGGTATGATGTGACACACCTGGATTTGGGGATTTTCTGCCATTCTTCTCTGCAGATCCTCTTAAGCTCTGTCAGATTGGATGGGGACCATCAGTGGACAGCCATTTTCAGGTCTCTCCAGAGAGGTTTCAAGATTGGGTTCAAGTCCGGGCTCTGGCTGAGCCACTCAAGGACATTCACAGAGTTTTCCCGTAGCCACTATTAAGTTGCTTTGTCTGTGTGCTTATGGTCATTGTCCTGTTGGAAGGTGAACCTTCAGCCCAGTCTGAGGTCCTGAGGGCTCTGGACCAGGTTTTCATTATCATTTTCATTTCCTTCAACCCTGACCAGTCCCCCCATCCCCTGCCGCTGAAAAACACCCCCACAGCGTGATGCTACCACTGCCATGTTTCACCGTTGGGATGGTGTTGGACAAATGATGAGCGGTACCTAGTTTTGTCCAGACATGATGCTTGGAATTGAGGTCAAACAGTTCAAACTCAAAATCTCAAATCTTGTTTCTCTCAGTCTGAGAGTCCTTTTGGTGCTTTTTTGCAAATTCCAAGAAGGCTTTCATGTATCTTGCACTAAGGAGAGGCTTCCATCTGGCCGCTCTGCCATAAAACCCAGGTCAGTGGAGTGTTGCAGTGATGGTTGTCCTTCTGCAAGTTTCTCCCATCTCCACACATGATCTCTGGAGCTCAACCAGAGTGACCATTGGGCTCTTGGTCACCTCTCTTACCAAGGCCCTTCTCATCCCGATTTCTCAGTTTGGCTGGTTACATTTATGCAAATTACCTTTTACATGCCGCGTTCTACATTTTGTCCACAGTTTCCTGGTAAAATTAATACTAGCAGGACTAGAACAACTATGCGTTTCACTCACTTAAAAATCATGGGTAAAACGGCTGATTATGACTTTATAAACCCTTCTTTTTTGCACTATTATCCACACGCTGCTATGTAATGATACCGTAACAGGACGTTGATTTAGGGTAAGGCTATCTATGTTGTTCACCTCTCATTTGATTTTAGATCACAATTGGTTAAGTTTAGGTTGAAGTTTTACATTAGGGAGGTACGTTTTAATCATTAAAACCTCCATCTAATATTCACCTTAAAAACCATGTCTGATTACGACACCAATTCACTCACCCCCCCCCGCCGGACATTTCACTGGGAAACTGCAGCCAAATGTGTAAATAGACGTCATTTCGTTTCGAAAAAATGTTCATGAGCTCAAGCTAATTTAAACAGCATTTATTCATGTTGGTTAATGTTCATTCATTTATAAAAAGCCAAATGTTCAATAGTTCATGTAAGTTCATATTGCATTAACTATGTTATATTCAACTTTTAAATGTAGGTTATTAGTATATGCTGAAATTAACATCATCCAAGATGTAACCAAGACTTAAAATGAACAAAACGGCAATTGCGAGTGGGATGGCCAGGCGTCGGTCCATGATGGCCACCGTGGACCGTAACTCCGTAACTGCAGAAAAGCCTTTAATTTCAACAGACAAAGCAGGATGTCAGAGGGTTTGTGGCCTGTTCTTTTTAAACACTGAAAAGGTTTCCGAAATGCCCTTTACTGCAGGATTGGCTGTGCTTTAGTACTTGAGCAGTTAGGACTGTATAGTTTAAGCCTCCTCTCCTCTATCATCTGTATTTGTGTCTTCTTCTCCAGAGCCAGGCCTTGATATTGCAGTGCCAGAGAGTGCTGGAGCAGGGCATTATAGGATATGGGGTACAGTGCTCTGTTTGTTGCTTTGCATTTTCTCCATTTCAGAAAAACCTCAGTTAGAGAATCATCCCGTCTAGTGAAGCCTCTTTATATTTCACAAACAAACAAACAAACATTATTTAGCATTGTAGCCATCTATAAGCTGGTGTACTCCAAAATTTGACAGTTTTAGTGGAAGAAATAGGAAAACAGACCAGAACTATTGGACAACTAAGGCAGTGGTGGTGTCGTAGTGGGCTAAAGCACATAACTGGTGCATAACTGGTAATCAGAAGGTCGCTGGTTCAATCCCCACAGCCACCACCATTGTGTCCTTGAGCAAGGCACTTAACTCCAGGTTGCTCCGGGGGGATTGACCCTGTAATAAGGGCACTGTAAGTTGCTTTGGATAAAAGCATCTGCCAAATGCATAAATGTAAATGTAAGGCATTGTCCAATCAGGGCCAGATCTAGAGGGGTGCTGGGGTAACTGTTTTCTAATACAACTGAAACTTTGTATTACGGCATTTATGTTACTGTCTCCTTACGATGAATCACTTTTGTTTTATCCCTGCTCATTTTGTAAATCGCTTTGGATAAAAGCATCTGCTTAATGAATAAATGTAAATGTAGAGTATTACTCAAACGTCAATAAACTTTCAGCACCTAGTCTATCCAGTATACTATATCATCTATTCTGAATCAGAACTAGAGATGTCCAATTCATTTGATTCACTCATTTGAGTCAGTTCTCTTCAATGAAATGTTCAATCGGGTGAGCAAAATGGCCTAAATTGTTTTGTAAGTGGTTCAATTTGAATCATCTGAAATGCTGATTCATGTGCTGGATCATTTGGAGCAGTTTCTCAGTGACGGTGACGGGATGATCCGCTTCTTTAGGCTGTTTTTCGACCTGTAGCTCATTTGATTTGTTTTGAAACATGGGCCAAAATTGTTACAATGCCGCATTTTCTCCTCAGTTCACTGTAACAAAAGTTCAGTTAAATTTACAGTAAAAATACCGGCAGCTGTGGTCGCCAGAAATGTTCCATAAAAAAGTGCCTGTTTCAGTCTTTACAGGATGTAATTTTAATATTTTCTGTATATGTTACGGTTCACTACCATTACATTATCACATTGTCACATTGTCTATTTTAGACTCCTTCTTTTTGAGCCCTGAGTGGAGTCGGAGTTGGTCATTTTTCCCTATTTTGAAAGTCTTCTGAAACCAAAGACACACTTTTCTATCAACTCAACACAAACCAGTACCAAAGAGTCAAGATATTTCAGACAGTGTGGAAATCTTCCTAAAAAAATCTCTGTATTATGCAAATGCAGTTGGCAGATCCTATAATCGAAATACTTCCTGTGCGTGGGGAACTTAGCCGCCTGTGTGTTGCTGCTTTATCATAGTACGGTATGACCAACATGAATCCCTTATTTCATTTAGTGTGTGTATACATATACTGTATGTGCTGGTTCCCTTTAGGGCACTAAATCTCACAATATAAGGCAATCTTTGAAGTGCTACTCATTCCCATTTAAATAATCCACAATCAATTTAAATTAGGACTGTTGCCAGCCATTACAGAGCCTTATCCTGCTGAGAGAATTGTGTTTGTATCTGTGTGTGGTTTTATTCATCTCTATGTGGTCTATATAATACAGTTTAAGCTAGAAACATACTCTAGACATGTGTGCAAAAAGTACAAACATGCTGATGTGAATGCTTGGCTAACACATCGAAGCGTGCTGTCCCATTGACATTGCGCTAACCTCAATACTCACCAATAAAGGCATTAAAGAGTTACTCTCACAATGTCTGTGCCATTAAACCGGAGTTATTATTCAGGTAGATAGCTATAAACATGTCCACATTTTAATTTGCTAAGGAAGATTTGCTAAGGAAGATTCTTTTCAAACTGTTGCTCCACCATGACAGCAGTTGACCAGAAAGTGAAAACTGACTGCTGCTATATTGCCCCTCTTGGCAATGGTGAGAATACGACATGTACAAGCTTTATGTTGTGGGCGGCTGTGGCTCCGGTGGTAGAGTGGGTTGGGTTGTCCACTAATCGCAGGGTTGGTGGTTCAATTCCCGGCCCACATGACTCTACATGCCAAATTGTCCTTGGGCAAGACACTGAACCCCAAGTTGCTCTCAATGGCAGGATAGTGCCATCTATAAGCACTTTGATTACCACTTTGACCCTTCTTGCTTGCACATGCTTTTTCAGTTCTGCCCACAAAATTTCTATCAGATTGAGATCAGGGCTTTGTCATGGCCAATACATGGACTTTGTTGTCCTTAAGCCATTTGGCCACAACATTGGAGGTGTGCTTAGGGTCATTGTCTATATGGAAGACCCATTTGCGACTGAGCTTTAATTCCTGGCTGATGTCTTGAGATCTTGCTTCAATATATCCACATCATTTTCCTTCCTCATGATGCCATCTATTTTGTGAAGTGCCCCAGTTCCTCCTGCAGCGGAGCACCCCCACAACATGATGCTGCCGCCCCCATGCTTCACGGTTGGGATGGTGTTCTTCGGCTTGCAAGAAACCCCCTTTTTCCTCCAAACATAACAATGATCATTATGGCCAAACTGGCTAATTTTTGTTTCATTGGACCCAAGGACATTTCTTCAAAAAGTAAGATCTTTGACCCCATGTGCACTTGCAAACTGTTGTCTGGCTTTTTTATGGCAGTTTTGGAGCAGTGGCTTCTTCCTGGCTGAGCAGCCTTTCAGGTTATGCCAATATAGGACTCATTTTACTGTGGATATAGATACTTGTCTGGATTCCTCCAGCATCTTCAAAAGGTCCTTTGCTGTTGTTCTGGGATTGATTTGCCGTTCTTGCACCAAACTACGCTCATCTCCAGGAGACAGATTGAGTATCCTTCCTGAGCGGTATGATGGCTGTGTGGTCCCATGGTGTTTATACTTGTGTACAATTGTTTGTACAGATGAACGTGGTAATTTCAGGCATTTTGAAATTGCTCCCCATGATGTCAAGCCAAGAGGTACAGAGTATAAAGATAGGCCTTAAAATACATCCACAGGTACACCTTCAATTCAGTACACCTCCTATCGGAAGGTAATTGGATAATTGTCTTAAGGCTTGATATCATTTTCTGGAATTTTCCAAGCTGCTTAAAAGGCACAGTTAACTTAATGTATGTACATGACTCTACATTCCAAAGTGTCCTTGGGCAAGACACTGAACCCCAAGTTCCTCCCAATGGCAAGATAGCGCCATCCATAAGCACTTTGATTACGACTAAGGTTAAAAAGGTGCTATATAAGTGCAGACCATTTACCATTTATAAATTTGACACATTTCATTGCATCACATTCATTTCTTGCGGGGTTTTTTTTCAGCGTATTGCACCATGTTCCGTTTTTAAGATGCAGTGCCAAGTAAAAGATTGTTGATCATGTTTCAACTCCAGCATTATGTTGCATTACATCTGGCTGTTTTTGAATGCAAAATAAGTGTGTAGTGGACATGAACTTAACTTAGACTAATAATACATGATTTTCTTAACACCAACTAGTTGACCAGTCATTCAGACAACCCACAGAGAGTGTTCATTTATATTTGGACCCAATCAAGTACTTCTGTGCTGTGTTTCAAGCATTAGGAATTTGTGTGTGTGTTTCAGGTTGTGTGTGTTTATACATGTTGTTGTATTGACTGTGTACAGGGACAACAAACAGGTGGATGATGGGTTACCTGTGGGTTTCCCTTCTGTTTGTTCCATGTTTAGGAGTTTCAGAAGGAATTGCACACAGATAGCACAGTATGTGCACACGGAAACACACACAAATAGGATAAAAAAACTCCACGTAGCTAACATGGTGAGGATTCGCACATGTTCTAGGTGAAAGACCATATGGATTACAGAATCAAAGCTGCAGTTTGAAACATCACACACATATGCATGAACTTCGGCACAGTGTAATTAAAACTGAGCGCCTGTAGGGTATATTCTATATTTAGAGTGCGGCGCTCCACTTGACATGTGATATAGATTCTAAAACTTCCCACTTGCATGAGACTCTGTGAGCTGAAAAGTATTTAAAATAACGGCCGACTCCTTCTTCCGCACTCTATCTGATCACAGCATTAATCTGTACCTAATGCCGTTATCGTTTCAAGTAATGCTCTTATGAATATGCACAGAAATCCATGAGCTTTGAATATATTATACATCTCAGAAATGAACTGGGAATCATCTTAAGAAAAGAAACTGTTCACATAAGCATTTGGCTATCCACACAGAGCATGCTGAACTAGGCCAGGGCGATATTAAATATTTAATTTAATGTTTAAGTTCATTAAAAGACAAGTTTATACACACCAAATACATTTAAACTCAGTTTTTCACAATTTCTGCCATTTAATCGTAGAAAACATTGCATGCCTTAGGTCAGTTAGGATCGCAACTTTATTTTAAGAATGTTACATTTCAGAATAATAGTAGGGAGAATTATTGCCTTTAAATTGTTTAACTTGGGTAAAACATTTTGGGGAGCCTTCCACAAGCTTCTCACAATAAGTTGCTGGAAATTTGGCCCATTCCTCCAGACAGAACTGGTGCAACTGAGTCAGGTTTGTCAGCCTCCTTGCTTCCACATGCTTTTTCAGTTCTGCCCACAACATTTCTAACAGATTGAGATCAGGGCTTTGTCATGGCCAATACATGGACTTTGTTGTCCTTAAGCCATTTGGCCACAACATTGGAGGTGTGCTTGGGGTCATTGTCCATATGGAAGACCCATTTGCGACTGAGCTTTAACTTCCTGGCTGATGTCTTGAGATCTTGCTTCAATATATCCACATCATTTTCCTTCCTCATGATGCCATCTATTTTGTGAAGTGCACCAGTTCCTCCTGCAGCGGAGCACCCCCACAACATGATGCTGCCGCCCCCATGCTTCACGGTTGGGATGGTGTTCTTCGGCTTGCAAGCCTCGCCCTTTTTCCTCCAAACATAACAATGGTCGTTGTGGTCTAACTGGCTAATTTTTGTTTCATTGGACCAGAGGACATTTCTCCAACAAGTAAGATCTTTGACCCCATGTGCACTTGCAAACTGTTGTCTGGCTTTTTTATGGCAGTTTTGGAGCAGTGGCTTCTTCCTGGCTGAGCAGCCTTTCAGGTTATGCCAATATAGGACTCATTTTACTGTGGATATAGATACTTGTCTGGATTCCTCCAGCATCTTCAAAAGGTCCTTTGCTGTTGTTCTGGGATTGATTTGCCGTTCTTGCACCAAACTACGCTCATCTCCAGGAGACAGATTGAGTATCCTTCCTGAGCGGTATGATGGCTGTGTGGTCCCATGGTGTTTATACTTGTGTACAATTGTTTGTACAGATGAACGTGGTAATTTCAGGCATTTTGAAATTGCTCCCCATGATGTCAAGCAAAGAGGTACAGAGTATAAAGATAGGCCTTAAAATACATCCACAGGTACACCTTCAATTCAGTACACCTCCTATCGGAAGGTAATTGGATAATTGTCTTAAGGCTTGATATCATTTTCTGGAATTTTCCAAGCTGCTTAAAGGCACAGTTAACTTAATGTATGTACATGACTCTACATTCCAAAGTGTCCTTGGGCAAGACACTGAACACCAAGTGCCTCCCAATGGCAGGATAGCGCCATCCATAAGCACTTTGATTACGACTAAGGTTAAAAAGGTGCTATATAAGTGCAGACCATTTACCATTTATAAATTTTACACATTTCATTGCATCACATTCATTTCTTGTGGGGGCTTGATATCGTTTTCTGGAATTTTTCAAGCTGCTTAAAGGCACAGTTAACTTAATGTATGTACATTTCTGACCCACTGGAATTCTAATATTGTCAATTAAAAGTGAATAAAGTGGAAAAATTATTCACGTCATGCACAAAGTAATGTCCAAAACTATAGTTTGCTAACATTAAATCTGTGGAGTGATTAAAAAATACTTTTTATATATATATATATATATATATATATATATATATATATATATATATATATATATATATATATATACACACCATACATCTTCGGAAAAAAATAAGACACCACTGCAAAATTATCAGACTATATATTAGGTATGTGTTTGAGTAAAATGAAAATGTTTGTTTTATTCTATAAAGTACTGACAACATTTCTCCCAACTTCCAAATAAGAATATTGTCACCAATTTGTTTTCCATTTTTGAATTGCCGATAGTCACAATGTTGCTTATTTTGATATTGCCAATAAAATAATCGCAAATATATTGTGAATATTCAATATACTGCCCAACTTTGTGCCCATCACATGAAGTCAAAACCACAGGCTACATAGAAGCCCTTAGTAATAAAAGCCAGATATTCAAATAAATTGTAAAGCCCTTTACTTAAAACCACTCTCAGGATGAATGTGACTTCTGCAACTTAAAGTCTGAAGGGTGCAATGGGAGCAAGCCTTTAAATTGCACAGGAACTGTGCGTTTTTCTGTAACTATTCACGGGTTGGGAATTGAAGTTATGTTAATGCATTATTCAACACCATAGTGAGACTGAACAAAAGTCTTCACACAAGGACACTGGTCATTAATCTGACACTGTTAGACTACAGAAGTGCTCCATTCAGTATACAGTAAGTACATTAGACAAATTCAAGTCCTGAAGCATTTGACTTTTAGTCCCTCTAGATCATGGTTCTCAAACTACAAGCCTGGGAGCCACATTCGGATCATTTTATCCGACCCCTTTGATTTTGAGACCACTGCTCTAGATGCATTCAAATCATGAAGTGTATGCTCACCGCATTTGTGTAAGTACTGTAGGTACTGCTGTAGGTGCTGAAAGGCAGGGCCACAGTGGGGTTGAAGATGCCAAACTGGCCGACCATCTGTTGCATGCGCCGTATGGTTCTCTCTTTATCGGTGTCTGCGAACTTTACCACCAAACTGGACGAAGCACCCTGTGTGAGAGAAACAGACAATTGTATATTTTGACATTGAATTGAAAGAGTTACAGTATATTGACAAGGATTATAGAGGCAATATACAACACTTCTGTAAAACATTTTTCCTCTGAGATCTATTTGCAATTTTAGTCAAGGTTTCTTGCACCACAAATAATTGTAATTACATTTTTGTAGTTTTTTTGTAATTTAGGTAGTTTTTGGTATTCTACTGTACCTTTAAAAATTACAATTCTGTTATAATTTTATCACACTCATGCTGTTTTTAAATCTCATATTAATTGCTTTGCTATGCAGAACATTGCAGAATGTTAGCCTCAGTCACCACTCAGATTTATCGTATGGAAAAAAAGATGCAATGAAAGTGAATGGTGACTGAGAGTGACATACTGCCTAACATCTCCTATTGTGATTCATATTTAAAAATGCATGCAAACAACAAATATGTACCAATATGCAAATATATGTAATGTCAAGATGTCATATTGGATCACATTTCATACATGAAAATGTGATAAAAAACTAAGGATAAAATAAAATTTGTAAAATTACGATTTTCGTAATGTACCATGTTTGAAGGCCTCCTGTATAATTAATTGCATTAATTGAGAGTGAAAATGTCATATGTAAGCAAAATTGACATTTTAACAGAAATACAGTATATCTAAACAAATTGGAATCCAATTTAATGAGAATATAATCAAGAGCTTGCGAATCAGGAAAACTGAATAAATACCCAGCCCTGGTTTAAACAATGTGATAATGGGGTAAGATAAATTAAATTAATTAAAGATTAGGGCTGTTGATTTAACGCATGAATTGAGTGTGAGTTTAACAAGAATAAAATACAGCATTAAAACAATGATAGCAAATAACAATTCCTTGAAAAGCAATATGAAATATCCCTTGCATCGGAGCGAATCAAGCTTGCAGTACCACCTGATTTCAATAGGGGGCAGTGAGCGAAACTCCAGCTGTACGGACAACAAACCACAGACTTGCTTGAGGACATATTCTTTTGTTCAAACACAGCTAGACGGCGCACAATTCTGAATGCAGGAATCTTGAGACGTGTTTTATTATTATGTTTCAAACTGTTTTTTAACTTGACCCAGCGACCTAAAAACACTGTTTATGACACAATGCAACCAAAGTGAGATGCTCCCAAAAGATGTGTGCATTGACTCATCTTTAGAAAAGCCCTTATAATATAAAATGAATTATTTTATATTGAACTATTGTTATTTGAAAGCCTTTCTCAGCAAATATTTATGTTATTAATTGCGATTAATTTGATTAATTAATCGGCATATCATGTAATTAATTCGATAACTTTGTTTTTAAATCTAATAACAGCCCTTTTCAAGTTACTGTATATTCTCTGAAATCAAGAATTAATCAAGTCACAATTTGGCTTCTTAAGTAAATGATTCTTGTTGTAATGTAATTAATACTTATTTTAATAGATAAAAAGACAAAAAATGTGAGTGAAAACTTAAAAATGGCAAAACCTGCGCGTATGACCAAGTCTCATTTTAGGCCCTTGATCTCTAGGTGCAAATAAATAGTCCAGTGCAACATTTATTTATTTATTTATTTATTTATTTCTCTTTCTTTCTTTCTTTCTTTCTCTCTCACTCACTCACTCACTCACTCACTCACTCACTCACACACTCACTCACTCACTCACACACTCACTCACACACTCACTCACACACTCACACACACTCACACACACACACACACACACACACACATGTAGTGTTTCCATGTTTTATGGGGACTTTCCATAGACATAATGGTTTTTATACTGTACAAACTTTATATTCTATCCCCTAAACCTAACCCTACCCCTAAACCTAACCCTCACAGAAAACTTTCTGCATTTTTACATTTTCAAAAAACATAATTTAGTATGATTTATAAGCTGTTTTCCTCATGGGGACCGACAAAATGTCCCCACAAGGTCAAACATTTCGGGTTTTACTATCCTAATGGGGACATTTGGTCCCCACAAAGTGATAAATACACGCTCACACACACACACACACACACTCACTCACTCACTCACTCACTCACTCACTCACTCACTCACTCACTCACTCACTCACTCACTCACTCACTCACTCACTCACTCACTCACTCACTCACTCACTCACTCACTCATTAAAGGGCTCTTGATGATTTACTGCACACTTGACCTTTCATGTGCAGGGCCTCTCTGACCCGATAAACCAGCCCAGTATCGATCGGCCCTTAAGGTCACAAAATTCCCTTCATCTCAGAGAGAGAGAGACCAAAGACCTGCAGCCCTACAAAGTAACTTTAAGTCAGTCACTCTACAGCCATCTTGGGGATAGCCCCAAACAGCAATTATGTATTGATATTCTACAACCAAAAATGAATGTTTTTAGTTACATTTTTCACATTCAAGGAAGATGGGAGGCATTTAGGATTATTTTTGCAATTCTGTATGTTGACACTACTGGCGCAGAAAAATACTCAGTTCAACCTAAGCAAAAACCTCTCCAAATTTTGCTTTTGTGTACTATATGTGTGCTCAGTGAATGCAGTTGTGCATGTATGTGTGTACAAATATGTACAACTAATCTATCCAAATTACATATTACTCTTTGTGCATTTTAGATTTTTAAGTGAACAAAAGTGTAAAACATCACACATCATGCTCATAGCACCTAAGGGGGGGGTCTGGGGGGGCATTGCCCCCTATAGTTGCTTCAAGTCCTCTCCCCCCGCGGACTGACGGCGAAATGACCAACATTGCCCCCCATAAACATGCAAGTGCCCCACCAAAGATCGCATCCAAGTACCGGCCTTGATTGCGCTGTTCATTTAAGAAAAACAATCAACTCTTTTCTACATAGAAGTCTGTGGACAGAAGCCCATAGAGCGCTCTTGAAGTCTGGGAGTCTATGGCAGATACCTGTTCTATTCAAATCAATAGCTCTAAAGATCGACGTTGACTGGATGAGAGGCTCTAAACACGTCATTTTGGGTCCCGCCCATACGCTGTCACCAAAACTGAGCTAAATCGGACAAAAGCTTCCTTTGGGAACATTTTGGCTCAGATGGTAGAGCGGGTCTGCTACCAATTGCAGGATTGGTGGTTCGAATCCCGGCCCACACGGCTCCACATGCCGAAGTGTCCTTGGGCAGGACACTGAACCCCGAGTTGCTCCCAATGGCAGGCTAGCACCTTACATGGCAGCTCTGCCGCCATTGGTGTGTGAATGTGAGTGTGGATGGGTGATTGGGACACAGTGTAAAGCGCTTTGGTAACCTCTAAGGTTAATAAAAAAGTGCTATATAAGTGCAGACCATTTACCATGTGTTTGTGTATATGTGCATTTGCACTTGTGTGTGTAGTTGTACTCACAGGCATGGTCTGGCTTCCATGTAGCCCGCTGATAGCTGACTGAGCTTCAATGTGTGTTGAAAATTTCACAAAGGCACAACCTGCAAAACACATACACACAAGAGCAGAAATATAATGAGGAATAGCAGCAGTGGAGAGCTGTGTCTCTAGTGGATGCTACAGTGGAGATGAGAGAGGAGCACACACACACAGTTCTATATAGAACCTTTTCACCAGGCTCAAAGAACCCTTCAGGTTTCAATTAATAGAACCCTTAAAAAGAACCTTTTTATATATGTATATACTGTATAACAAGATAACTTTTTAGGGGTTCCAAATATGAAGCCTTTTGGGTTCTATATGGAACCTTTTCTTCAAACAGTATACTTGCTAAAAATCTTACTGCATGATGGACTTTTTTTTTTTTTGCATGTTTCGAATGACATGAGGGTGAATAAATGACTAACTAGTCATTTTGCCTGCAAAAATAGGCATAAAAGCACCACAAAAGTACAAAACAAGTCTCCTGATGCCACACAACAGCATTGTGAGAGGAAAAGGACAAAATTCAAGGTGTTTTTTTTTGAGGGGGGATGACTTCAGAAGACTCAGAATATAGCGGTCGATGTATTAATGCATCAATTTGCCATTAATGCAAACAATGTAATAGGTCATTCTGGACATATTAGAGCAATAACTAACTGAATCGAAATCGAAAAATACCTTAAGTTCTCTTTTGAAGAAGTGTTTTTAAATATCATATTATATCAGTGTGGTAAGCGTGTTGTGGACGGGTCACGTGATCAAGCAGCGGCGCATTAAATCTTCATGATTTCATGTCGAGTTCAAAATCTCTTGTGTCATTTCTCTCTTCACACATTTCAAACACGTTTGACCTCTCTGACATGTTTTTACACAGTTGCGCTCCGAGAGAGCTCATGGACATGTAAATAATTCCTGCATGGAGGCTGCGATGGGATTTGTCAGGTGATATTGGCATCCTGCGGCGAAGAGGGCTCACCCGGCGCCCTCCAGAATGGATTCTGCCATGTTCGCGAAGAGAAACTCCATCTCAAAGTGTGCCGGCGGAGCGTCGGATTGACGTGTGTTTGAATAGTCTGATGCGGTGAAATCGAATGCATAAATAAAAGCATTTCTGACACAGTGTTCAAGGTTGAATGCAGCTTTTTGTTGGTTTGTTTGTTTGTTTGTTTGTTTGTTTTTGTCTTTCAGTAGAAGGTCACATTTCTTCGTCTACTTGGAATCTGAAATGCACGTTTGACTTTCAAAGGACATACGGATCTGTCATTAGCTAGCAAGTATTTAAATGCAAAGCTGTGACAGTTTTTTGTGGTTTTGAAAAACAAACACCCTGAATTTGTGAAAACTTTAAGAAAAACAGGTACAGTGCTTTGAGTTTATGTAAATGGAAGTGGAGCGTAGTTCTAGCGGGAAGACTAGCAGCTGTACATCATCACATCATTAGCTGGGTAACTCCTAGCCAATCACACGTAAGCCAATGCTTTATAAGTCCGCTCACAATCTATCACATTGCTGTTTCGGCGTGCTAACACGGCAACCTCCACCTCCCCACCACCACCAGTTGAGCCCTGTCCCGCAGGGGGGTAGACTCCTCGCCCCTGCCTCCTATCTCCGGCAGGACATGACGGTTCCGGGTACAACTCCCTCGGACTGCCGGACGGGGCCTACGCCAAAGAGAGAGACATCACCTCCCGTTTTACATCTATCAAATAAATGGCATCTCAAACTTCACTCAAGCCTGCGTGTCTTCCCGATAGAACTTAAATGACTCGACGAGAGCAGATTTCTGTTCTGTCTTGATGAATTTCCCATTGAAACCATATTTTGTTCTTTTAATAGCCGAAATAATTTAGTTGTGACTGGATTTCACAGTCATTTACCTACTTGCTAGTCAGTGTCACGTTGCATAGTGCGCAACATTTCCCGCCCACTTTTTCAGCCATCCTGGTTCTGGAAGTGTTTATTCCATTTATTTTGGGGATTTCGTAAAATCCTTCATAAAAGAGGTCTAAGCTATGATCCAAACCATCCAGCTACGATGTGAATCACGACATTACAAACTTTTTTATTTTAAACATTTAATAATTATTTTATCATTTTATTTTAATTATTTGTGTTAATTACAGATCTGCTTCTCGGTCAGAACCCGGCAGCATCAATCAGTTTTATTGCATCATATCTAACAATAATTTAGTGAGGACTTGGAAACAACTAAGAAATGTACTTTCTACCTGAATATTTTTCCTTGTATTTGGATAAAGGTGCATGTATATATTAATTATATATACTTGTCTAAAGGTCTTCAGCATGTCACAGAAAGCTTTACCAGCAACTTGCATTAAGGCAAAGAAATGTTTCCTTCAGAATCAAAGCAGATGCTTAATAAAAGCCTCTTTTTGGGGGGCAACAGGAAGTGGTGTAATTAAAAAATTTACCATTTAGATTATGTGGCTCGGGATAGGGAAGTTTGGGGCCCCCTGCTGGAGCAGCTGCCCCCGCGACCCGACTTCGGATAAGCGGTTGAAGATGGATGGATGGATGGATGGACCATTTAGATTTTGGTTTCGTGAAGAATTTTTATTTATTTTTTTAAATATGAAAATTAAATATATACAAATACATATATATACACACACACACACACACACACACACACACACACATGTTGTGTTTCCATGTTTTATGGGGACTTTCCATAGACATAATGGTTTTTATACTGTACAAACTTTATATTCTGTCCCCTAAACCTAACTCTACCCCTAAACCTAACCCTCACAGAAAACAATCTGCATTTTTACATTTTCAAAAAACATAATTTAGTATGATTTATAAGCTGTTTTCCTCATGGGGACCGACAAAATGTCCCCACAAGGTCAAACATTTCGGGTTTTACTATCCTTATGGGGACATTTGGTCCCCACAAAGTGATAAATACACGCTCACACATACACACACACACACACACACACACACACACACACACACACACACACACTGCATCCAGAAAGTATTCACAGCTCTTCACTTTTTCCACATTTTGTTATGTTACAGCCTTATTCCAAAATGGATTAAATTCATTATTTTCCTCAAAATTCTACAAACAATACCTATAATGACAACGTGAAATAAGTTTGTTTGAAATCTTTGAAAATTTGCAAATATTTCCACCATGCTTCACTGTAGGGATGGTATTGGCCAGGTGATGAGCGGTGCCTGGTTCCCTCCAGACATGACGCTTGCCATTCAGGCCGAAGAGTTCAATCTTTGTTTCATCAGACCAGAGAATTTTGTTGCTCATGGTCTGAGAGTCATTCATGTGCCTTTTGATACCCCATACAGGGCTGATTGGAGGAGTGCTGCAGAGATGGTTGTTCTTCTGGAAGGTTCTCCTCTCCACAGAGAAACGCTGGCGCTCTGTCAGAGTGACCATCGGGTTCTTGGTCACCTCCCTGACTAAGGCCCTTCTCCCCCGGTCGCTCAGTTTGGCCGGGTGGCCAGCTCTAGGAAGAGTCCTGTGGAGGCCACTGTCCTCATTGGGATCTTCAATGCTGTAGAAATTTTTCTGTATCTTTCCCCAGATCTGTGCCTCGATACAATCCTGTATCGGAAGTCCACAGACAATTCCTTGGACTTCATGGCTTGGTTTGTGCTCTGACATGCACTGTTAACTGTGGGACCTTATATAGACAGGTGTGTACCTTTCCAAATCATGGAAAAAGTGAAGCGCTGTGAATACTTTCCAGATGCACTGTATAGAGTAAATGAACCAGTTACCAACATTTAAAATTAATAAAAGAATTCTCACTCTGGAACAACTAAAAGGGACTTCGTACCTGTTTTCGGTTAGGCTCTGCAAAAAAGCTTGTTCATTCTTGATTTTCATTTCAGTTCATTGAAACATTTTTAGTCCCTGGTTTTTACAGTAGAGAAAGATGAAAGTAGGATCTAATCCTCACCTTTACTGTTTCCATCAGGGCCTCTTAATACTGTGCACTCTTCAATAACTCCATATGGCTCAAAAAGGCGGTACACATCCTCTTCTGTCTGTTGTTTATTCAGCATCCCTACGAACAACTTCCTGTCCTCTGAAATACAAAAAACACACAAACAAGAGAATATAAACTTCCATCCGAGCATCAGTTCATTCAAAAACCTTAGAACAAGTGAACTCTTGCATCGTTATCTGCATACTCGGCCCAGTTCTGAATGTAAAGAATATAATTTACACACAAAAATGAAGAGAGCTAGCAAAAATGGCAAACTCTAATCTGATTGGCTGGCTTTACACAATTTCCATCAGTCAGGGTACGCAGGTTTATCTCAGTCCGCAGTGAAGCAAGTTGTGTTTACAAGTTCATAGATGGCTGCAATGAGCGTTTTTGATTTAATCGACTCAAGATTATTTAGATATTTTATGCACTTCTAAAGAAAGTTGTATTCGTGAGGGAAGGGGGGGTTGTTTACGGTCATGCGTCTATCTACCTCTCTCTCACACACACACACACACACACACACACACACACACACACACCGAGTGTCCTGCTCTGACGCTGTACCAGACTTTATCATCTTTATGCGTCAAGGTCTGGTCTCTCCCATCAGCACTGAGCTATATACAGCAACACACTCATGGCCAGAGAGAGAGAGAGAGACAGAGAGAGAGAGAGAGACAGAGAGATATAAGGAGATGGATCTATATAAAGCATCTGTAAAAACGCCATAGAGTGCTACACAAGGCCAAAGCCTCCACACACATACTTACACACTTACTTTATGGCCTGATGGAAGCAGTAAAGCCAACACATCCTTCACTAACCACTCCTCTGGGATGTGTTGCAACTGTGAAGCTTTCACTTAACAGAAGTGCACACACACATACAAACACACACACACACACACACACACACACACTCCTCGGCACTGTAACCCCACGCTTCTGTTATTTATTTTCCTGGCTTTAAAGAGATTTCTTTGATAAAAGGCTGTAAAGAAAATAAACTGAAAAATGTATACTCTTCTAAACTGAGTGCTTTGATAGAGAACAGTTTATTTATTTATATTCCATGTTTTGTTTACAGCGCGAACATACAGTAATGGACGTCAGTCAGTGTTTAGCACTTTTTATGATGGCATCTAGATGTTGGTCCTAAATGTGTACACATCTTTCTACACTAATGGTGCCCTCACAGATGTGAAAGTTACCCATGCCATGACACACACTGGCTTTTGGACCTGATGCTGATAACAGCTTGGATGGTCCTTTTCCTCTTTGGCCTGGAGAACACGATGGCTGTTTTTTCCAAAAACTATTTGACATTTCTGACCACATCACACAATTCCACTGTTTTACTTTCCATCTCAGATGAGATGGTGTCCAGGGAAGTCAGCTTCATTTCTGGACAGTGTTGATGTATGGCTTCTCCTTTGCTTAGTAAAGCCTTAACTTGCATCTGTGGATGCAGCGGTGAATGGTGTTGACTGACAAAGGTTTTCCAAAGTTTTCCAGAGCCCATGTCATGATATCCATTACAAACGCATAGCAATTTTTATTTACTGAAACATTTGTTAGCAAATTGGCAAGCCACGACCCATCCTCGCTCTTGAAGGACTAGAGTTTTTCTGGAGGCTCCTTACATACTATAACACGATTGCCTCACCTGTTTAACATCACCTTGTTATTCAACTCGACCAAAACGTTATGGGTTCCCTCTGGATTTTCCTATGGAGTTTTATAATTGCAGTTTTTGATTTAAGAGGTAAACATTACTTCAAGATACATTTTGTTCTACAATATAAATTACAGTCATACCCCAAACATGAATTTTTAAGCCACAAAAAGTACTTTGAAAACAAGTTGATAAGGACTACAGCAGTTTACTGTTTTGTCTGACACATGCTTATAGTAATTGAAGTCATTATTTATCATCTTGTTTTAACTAAAAAATTTGAAACACATCAGATTCACACAAACAAAGATACACTCTATTAAAAACCATGGCAAGTACTCACACATTCAAACACTGCGCAGAAACGCGCACACTTTTACTATCCAAACACACATTCCCAGCTCTGTTTACGCTTGATACCAAGTTGCATCATCATGTTTGTGTGTGTCTTCAATGCTTTGGAGGCAGTGAGTCTTTGAGTGTTTTTCTCTGTCTTTTTGCATTGCTTGTTGCAGACGAGTTGCAATGCTGTGGATCTGTGACCTGCATCCCTTATTAAACACACACACACACACACACACACACACACACACACACACACACACACACACACACACACACACACACACACACACACACACTGCCTGAAACAGTGAGCAATACGCTGAAATACTGCTGCATTCACTGCAGCTCTCTGGAGAGAAATGGAGCATTTTAGCAGAAACCTCCAAGACAAAATTGATACTTAAAGAAAACATAAACAACTATTAAGTCTCCAGGGTAATGGAAGAGCAAACTCTGAGTTATACAATTGTCCTCTGGGTGAACTGTCATTTTGACTGAGAGACCGTCTCAACTGCTGATGGCAGAGATACATTACTTTATCCATCAATAAATGCATACTACAGAGACAGCATATTTACAATTATAATTAGACTACTGAAGCGTCACTCTCTCTTGTGAAAAATCCTGCTGGTCACAATTCTAATTATCCACACAAACCCCCTCATTTGCTTCTCATTAGCATGTTGAATATTCATGAGTCTAATCAGTAAGCCCCTCCCTCCCAGGGGCAAGCTCTGTTCCAAAACATAGAGCTGCCTTGATATCTGCTGTCTCCATAAGCAGCTGCCATCTAAAAGGCTGTTCAGACCAAACAATTTCTTGTGCTGAAAATGAATGAATATAACAGAATGCAGGTGTCTTGAGATGCATTTTAAAAAGTTAAAGTTAGAAGAAAAGACTACCTGAAATCCAATTTGATAGTTTAGGCGATCGATCGATCTATCGATCTCTATATGTTGATCTATCTATCTCTATATGTTGATTATCTATCTATCTATCTATCTATCTATCTATCTATCTATGTTGATTATCTATCTATGTTGATTATCTATCTATCTATCTATCTATCTCAATATGTTGATTATCTATCTATCTATCTCTATATGTTGATTATCTATCTATCTATCTTTATATGTTAATCTATCTATCTCTATATGTTGATTATCTATCTATCTCAATATGTTGATTATCTATCTATCTATCTCTATATGTTGATTATCTATCTATCTCAATATGTTGATTATCTATCTATCTATCTCTATATGTTGATTATCTATCTATCTCAATATGTTGATTATCTATCTATCTATCTCTATACGTTGATTATCTATCTATCTCTATATGTTGATTATCTATCTATCTCAATATGTTGATTACCTATCTATCTATCTCTATACGTTGATTATCTATCTATCTCAATATGTTGATTATCTATCTATCTATCTCTATATGTTGATTATCTATCTATCTATCTCTATATGTTGATTATCTATCTATCTCAATATGTTGATTACCTATCTATCTATCTCTATACGTTGATTATCTATCTATCTCAATATGTTGATTATCTATCTATCTATCTCTATATGTTGATTATCTATCTATCTATCTCTATATGTTGATTATCTATCTATCTCAATATGTTGATTATCTATCTCTATATGTTGATGTTGATTATCTATCTATCTATCTCAATATGTTGATTACCTATCTATCTATCTCTATACGTTGATTATCTATCTATCTCAATATGTTGATTATCTATCTATCTATCTCTATATGTTGATTATCTATCTATCTCAATATGTTGATTATCTATCTATCTATCTCTATATGTTGATTATCTATCTATCTCTCTATATGTTGATTATCTATCTATCTATCTCTATATGTTGATTATCTATCTATCTATCTCTATATGTTGATTATCTATCTATCTCAATATGTTGATTATCTATCTCTATATGTTGATGTTGATTATCTATCTATCTCAATATGTTGATTACCTATCTATCTATCTCTATATGTTGATTATCTATCTATCTCTAATATGTTGATTATCTATCTATCTATCTCTATATGTTGATTATCTATCTATCTCAATATGTTGATTATCTATCTATCTCTATATGTTGATTATCTATCTCTATATGTTGATTATCTATCTATCTATCTCTATATGTTGATTATCTATCTCTATATATGTTGATTATCTATCTATCTATCTCTATATGTTGATTATCTATCTATCTCTATATGTTGATTATCTATCTATCTATCTCTATATGTTGATTATCTATCTATCTCTAATATGTTGATTATCTATCTATCTATCTCTATATGTTGATTATCTATCTCAATATGTTGATTATCTATCTATCTATCTCTATATGTTGATTATCTATCTATCTCAATATGTTGATTATCTATCTATCTATCTCTATATGTTGATTATCTATCTATCTCAATATGTTGATTATCTATCTATCTATCTCTATATGTTGATTATCTATCTATCTCAATATGTTGATTATCTATCTCTATATGTTGATTATCTATCTCTATATGTTGATTATCTATCTATCTATCTCTATATGTTGATTATCTATCTCAATATGTTGATTATCTATCTATCTATCTCTATATGTTGATTATCTATCTATCTCTATATGTTGATTATCTATCTCAATATGTTGATTATCTATCTATCTATCTCTATATGTTGATTATCTATCTATCTCAATATGTTGATTATCTATCTATCTATCTATATATGTTGATTATCTATCTATCTATCTCAATATTTTGATTATCTATCTATCTATCTATCTATCTCTATATGTTGATTATCTATCTATCTATCTATCTATCTCAATATTTTGATTATCTATCTATCTATCTATCTCAATATTTTGATTATCTATCTATCTATCTATCTATCTATCTATCTATCTCAATATTTTGATTATCTATCTATCTATCTATCTATCTATCTATCTCAATATGTTGATTATCTATCTATCTATCTATCTATCTATCTCAATATGTTGATTATCTATCTATCTATCTATCTATCTATCTATCTATCTATCTATCTATCTATATATGTTGATTATCTATCTATCTATCTCAATATTTTGATTATCTATCTATCTATCTCTATATGTTGATTATCTATCTATCTATCTATCTATCTATCTATCTATCTATCTATCTCTATATGTTGATTATCTATCTATCTATCTCTATATGTTGATTATCTATCTATCTATCTCTATATGTTGATTATCTATCTATCTATCTATCTATCTCTATATGTTGATTATCTATCTATCTATCTATCTCTATATGTTGATTATCTATCTATCTATCTCTATATGTTGACTATCTATCTATCTATCTCTATATGTTGATTATCTATCTATCTATCTATCTATCTATCTCTATATGTTGATTATCTATCTATCTATCTCTATATGTTGATTATCTATCTATCTATCTCTATATGTTGATTATCTATCTATCTATCTCTATATGTTGATTATCTATCTATCTATCTCTATATGTTGATTATCTATCTATCTATCTATCTATCTATCTATCTATCTATCTCTATATGTTGATTATCTATCTATCTATCTCTATATGTTGATTATCTATCTCTCTTTGTTTATCTATCTATCTATCTCTATATGTTGATTATCTATCTATCTCTATATGTTGATCTATCTATCTCTCTATATGTTTATCTATCTATCTATCTCTATATGTTGATCTATCTATCAATCTCTATTGTATGTTGATCTATCTATCTCTCTCTCTCTATATGTTGATCTATCAAACTATCTCTCTCTATATATTGATCTATCTATCTCTCTCTATATGTTGATCTATCTCTCTATATATCTATCGTTCGATCTGCCTATCTATCTATCTATCTATCTATCTCTGTATGTTGATCTATCTCTCTATCTATCGATCTATCTGCCTATCTATCTATCTATTGATCTATCTATCTATCTCTATATGTCGATCCATCTATCTCTATCTGTCGATCTATCTATCTATCTATCTATCTATCTGAGTAAAAAAAAAGCACAAAAAAAAAGATATTACAAATATAAAATAATATATATAAAATAAAAATAAAATATTCTGATCAAGGCCTATAAAAGCAGCAAAATATTGGTGTCTACATTCTGTTGACAACATGTCCGACATGCATCTACTGTATGATGCCTTAAAATGCTATCTATATAGGCAGCGCACTACATTCTGAAACAACTACCAGTCTGTCTCTTTGTTTTGGAAGGTAATGAGCCAACGCTTACTTGAAAAAGGTTTACTAGCACAGTAGGACAGTTAAACTGCACTCTTTGTATTTCTGGAGAGTGTGTGGATTAGTGTGTGAGGAAAAACTCATTGGTTTGTGCTCTGTGGAATAGTTCTGTGAGTGCTAATCCTTCAGAGATGAGGAAAAAGGAAATGAGAGGAAGAGGAACGGGAGAGGCTGTGGGGAAAATGCAGAGAAGGAGGGATGATGCAAGAATGAGTTAAACGAGTGTAGTCCAAAATCTTTGGTTTAAGACCTGTTTGGCAATGAGTTTTTAACACTCAATACATAACAAGATTCCTATTTTGCCAAGAGGGCTGCTGGTGTTTCTCACTAATGGCGAGTTTACACATAATGCCGACAGTTTTGTGGAGATCGCCGAAAAAACCCTGAAATCGTAGGCAAATCAGAGCTTGCTCCCCTGATCGATGAACGCAATGTATGAACTATAAAAGACGTGAGATATCTAGAATGTTAAATATATGGTCCTGTGCAACATACAATGTTAAATATGTTTTGACTGACTGAATACAACTGCAGTGTTGACCTACAGCCAATGAGAGAGCTAGAAACGGGGCACTGGAAGTTTCAGTGGGAGGAACATCAACTAGCATGGCTGCGGTATCAAGAATGTCTCATTAGACCAAAGAAATGGAGGAAAATTAGTGGAACATTGGCAGGAGCACCAGATGTGATGTTTCCTCTGAACTGTACCACAACCGAATGGAGAAAGAGAAGAGTTGGAGAGAAATTCAGGTGAGCAAATAGGTTGATTTTTCAGTAGGAGGTACTTTTTCATATTGTAACCAATAAAATATATGATTAAAAACATACACATCATATTCTGAAATGCATAACATATGATCATGCATTTGTTTTCGTGTCTCGTATCACTTCTCACTTGTACTCCGTTTTGAAATGTAATTTGGAGTCCAGGCAGAGTCGTTGGGGATTCGTCAATAGTGAAATGTTTTGTAATGTGTTCACCCCTGTCGCAGATTCATCGTGTAATTTCAAAACGCCACGACATCCATGGCCTAGTCCACACTAATACGTTTTACTTTGAAAATGCATCTTTTTCTCTCCGTTTTGGCCTTCCGTCCACACCGAGACAACGTTTTTGTCCGCTAAAACTGAGCTTTTTGAAAACGCACTCCAAAGTGGAAAAATTGGCAAATGCCGTTTTCACGTTGTAGTGTGGACTTTTAAAACGGATGCTTTGGAAAACGATGACACATTTTTAGTCATGTGATCGATCCAAACAAAACAGTCAAGATGGTGGCCTGTGCTATAGCGGCGCTGTTGTGCCTGATACGCACTTTGATATCATTGTTAAAAAAAGAAGTGTCACTTTGTACAACCTTCACATTGCATTCCTTCAAAGGCGATGGGAAGTTTACTCGGAATTGGTGTCTGGCGACGGAACACGAGGACAAGGCAGAGTCGATGACCGTTTCAGACCGTACATGCAGCGGGGATTTTCCGCATGCGCAGTGACACGATTTAAGCATTTTCATACGTTTCAGTGTGGACGAGCAACTTTTGGAAAACGCTTGAAAACGTTAGTGTGGACGGAGAGCGTTTTGAAACGAAAATGCCATTTTCAAATGTATCCGGATTAATGTATACATAGCCCACGACAAGACAGACAGTTGTGTAATATGAACGGTACCACGATCCAACGTCTTTGAAAATCGTGTACTGTGTAGGAGGCATAACTGTTTTCATTGACTTACCTAAATCTACTCCTAAGTATTTAAGTTTGTTCTTTATCCTGCTGCTGATCCCTTCAGCTGAGTATTTTTCCTCAAGCAGATAATAATTGTTTGCTCCTCACCATGGATCAGGCTGAGGTTTCCCTACAAACAATCTGGGACCCCATTCAACTGATCCAAGCTGACATGACTGCCCATCTTGATTAAAAAATTGTGACCATCCAAACTGGTCTTACCAACACTCAGGCATCTTTATCTTCAAATCTCAGACCTCGAACAGCTCTAATGAAGATAACATTGATATCCTGACAAAAGGTGTGCAAACACTTGAAAAAGAAAATGCCTACCTGAAAGATAAAGTTGAGAATAAAAGTCGGTCATCCAGTCTTCGTTTTATTAATGTTTCAGAACAAACTGAAGGAAGAGACGTGATCGCCAGTTATAGAAAGTGCTCATCGCTCTTCCACCTACAATTACAGCTCCAGGTCTACTCCAAGACCCATCCTGGTCAAGTTCTTACATTTCCAGGACAAAGTGAGGATTTTAAGCCTGGCCAGGGAGAGAAAGGAGCTCACCTTTATGGGCGCTCGTGTCCATATTTATCCTGATTTCCATGCTGGTCTCTGGATTTCCATGCTGGTGATGGTGGAGGGAAAGGCAAAACTTTTCCGCTGTCCTGAGGAAGCTGAGACTTTTTTCCGAGACCTTTCCTTCTCCTCCCCAGGATAGTGTTGCGAGTAGGTTATCCTGCAAGTTGCTAACCTCCAATTTTTGTTTGCTTGACTGATGCTATTTAGTTCCTGTTTCTGGATCATTGACTATATTACTCTAGCAACTTCAGTCTATTTCTCATTGTTCTGTTATCTGCACACAATAAACTTTATTGCAAACTTTATTTTGGTTAGCCTACCATCTTATAATGCCATGGTGTGTAAGTCAATGTTTGCCATAAATTGTGGCACCGGTGGCGACAGTGTCAGTCAAATCTGGCGAAATGATGCAATGTCGTATTGTCGTTAGTTGATCGTTGTTGTAAAATCATGGAATACTGAAAGTTAACATTTATTTCTTTATGTAATGTAATGGAGCTCTTTCCTTTGCTATTTGCATTATTCAGTTTTTACTTAAGATGCCAAGTATATTTACATGTTCATTCGAAAATAATTTACATTGTACCCTCTCTTTATGTCTACAACAGGTAATGTTTCTTTCTCTTAACTCAGTTATTTGACCTGTTGTTTTATTACTTCTCTAGGCACAATTGAATCAGCTAAAGGTTAAAAGGTTATTCATCTTAATATTAGGAGCCTTGTTTCAAAAATGGATCTCCTCAGAGCCTGGGTTATTCTTTATAAAGCCAATATTATTACTATTTTTGAAACATTGATGATTTTGTTCTGTATAGCACTGAAAGGGCTTCTAGAGGAGGGGGGTTGGCCACATACGTTTCTGCAAATCTTGTCATTCCTATTATAGAGCCTGTTAATTTTGAATGTCTTTTTATTAATGTTACTCTTCACGTTAACAAAAAATTTACTATTGGTAACATTTATAGGCCCCCTTCTGCTCCGACTGACTCCACAAAAAGTGTATTTTGTCAACTAATAATTCTCTTGAGAAGCATAATTTATTGATTATCCTGGGATACTTAAACAATAACTGGCTTGATCGTTCCTCTTCCAATGATAGAAATTTATTTGGTACTGTAAACCTTACTCAGTTAATTAATAAACCTACTAGAGTGGACTTCATCGGACTTCGTCTTTGTTGGATTGGATACTTGTCACTAATCCTGAAAGGATAACTAAATCTGGTGTTATGTTTACATTTTTCATTTATGCATTTGGCAGACACTTTTAACCAAAGAGACTTACAGAGCCCTTATTACAGAGACAATCCCCCCGTAGCAACCTGGAGTTAAGTGCCTTACTCAAGGACACAATGGTGGTGGTTGTGGGGATCGAACCAGCGACCTTCTGATTAACAGTTATGTGCTTTAGCCCACTACGCTAATTTCCAATTTCTCCTAAATATATTAGAATGAGACAGCATAAAAAATGTATGTAGATTGTTTTATTCAAGACTTAACTGATATCAACTGGGATTGATTTAAGCTAAATCCTTTTGTTGATGATGCAAGGAATTTCTTTTTTTTCAGAAGTTACTAACGTAATTGATAAATATGATCCCATGAAAACAATTAGAGTTAAAGGTAGACATTTACCCTGGATCAGCTCATATCTTATTAACCTTTTCAAACAAAGGGATAAAGCCTGGGACTAATATCATTTGTCTAAAGATTCTGCTGACTGGGAAAACAACAGACATCGGAGGAATTTATGCACGACTATAACAAGGAATGCAAAATCCAGCTATTATAAAGATAGATTTTCTCAGGAGTTTTATAACCCTAAACAGTTTTAGAATCAATTAAATCGTATTTTTAATAAAACTAACAAAAGCTTCATAAACCAGATATGAATTAATGATGAAAGTATATCTTATCCTTTACTTATTTCCCATGCTTTTAATCAGCACTTCTCTTCTATCTGTGGTTCCCAACACGTTAATTCTGTATTGTACTGCTGGTTTCTCAAACTGTATTACCTGTAACGGCTTATTTTCATGTAAAATCATGCCGATGTTTTTTATGCTATATGTGAGTTAAAAGCAAGTAGTAGCGTTGGTCCTGATGGTTTGTATGCTAAATTTGTTAAACTTGCTGCTAATGTAATAATGCATCCCCTTGCAGATTTATTTAATGCGTCTTTGTCTTAATTGTTAAATTCCCCTCATATGGAAATGTACCAGAGTTACCCCTCTTTTCAAAGTTGGAGACCCATCCGATGTGAATAATTATCGTTCAATTTCTAGTATCTGTACTATTGCACAAATCTTTGAAAAACGTATCTTTAATCAATTATCACAGTACATCAGTTTGTTCAATATTTTAGCCCCATCCCAGTCTGGTTTTAGATCTAACTTTTCCACCACCACTGCTCTTCTAAAATTCAGTAATGATGCGTTTTCATCCTTTGACAAATGCCAAATCTCGGGTGCAATTTTTTATCGATCTTTCCAAGGCTATTAATATGATTGATCGCCACCTCCTCCTTGATAAGCCCTATTCTATTGGTTTAACTCAAAATTCTTCTTCTGTCTTCTGGTTTAATGCCTATCTTCATAACAGATGTCAGTGTGATGTCTTTCAAGGTTCTCAGTCTGACTGTTTAATTGTTGAAAAGGGGGTTCCACAAGGTTCCACCTTGGGACCACTTAGTTTTTCAAATTTTTTATTCTATTTTTATTAATAGAATAAAAATTGTTCTGTTCATCTTTATGCTGTTGTATACTGTTATTTACACCTCTAATTCTGATATATTACAAATCCAGAACTCTTAAGAGTCAGAATTGAACTTTGTCCAAAACAACAAACTTATATTGAATAAGAAATCCTGCTGCATGGTGTTTGGTACGGGCACGGTCTCTCATATCCCCTTGATTTGCATATTTGATTTGATGATGGTTCACCTCTTGATAAAGTGAATTCGTTCAAATATCTTGGACTCTGTATTGACCCTGAACTTTCCTTTAAGCCTCATATTGATTTTATTATAAATAGAACATATGGAGTTCTCTAAATCATTCAATTAATTGTTTTACATTCCAAGTCAAGATAAAGAATAATTTCTCTGTTGATACTACGGATTATTGATTACGCTGACATCGTTTATCAAAACACCTCTGACACTTATCTAAGGCCCCTTAATGTTGTCTATAATTCTCTATGCAGATTTGTTTTGAGGTGTCCATATAGAACTCACCATTGTTTCATGTATGAATCGCTAAATTGGTTGCAACCTAAATCAAGAAGGCAATTTCTTAAGGATGTTCATTTTAAAATGTGTTAATTTTACTTGTCCTTCCTACTTGAAACAGTTTTATGTTGATCTTCACATCCACTCAGACATATGCAATATCCATTTTTCTTTGTCCCTAATATTTTCAAAGAAGTCGGTCGCAGGTCATTTTAATACAAATCTCCTTATTGGAATAATCTTCCTCTGTTTTCTTCTTTTTTATCTACTACCTCTTTTATATGCTTCAGGACATCTTTATTTTTCATCTTAAAACGACCTGTTTATGTTTTTAATTTATGCGTAGTTTATATTATTTATTTTTTTGTTAATTTGTATCTCAAATAACCTGAAGATAAACTGCTTAAACTGCTTCTATTGTAACTGATGTATTAGCTGGGTCTATGTAACTAAGTTTCTGTTCAGTAGCTGAGGTCTGTGGTGCAGGTGGGAGAAGGGAAGCAATCTGTCTGTATTTGTAATGTATGTTATGTAATGCTGTTTTGTTTGTATGTTTTATAATTTTGTATCTTGTGTCTTTAGGACCCCTCAAAAATGATATGCTACATCTCAAGGGGCTAACCTTTTTTGATGATGTCAAAGGCCACGCATCCAATCAGAGGCTAGGTTCAAAACAGCATGCTAGTTAAAAATACTTGTACTATTTCTGCCATCTCTATATATTGCAGAAATAGTAATATGGAAGTATGCTAATCCAAATGAAGATAAACATGGTTTTGTGTGGTGAATTATTGGCTGCCGAGAGCCTGAAATCATAGAAATTCAGAAATTCCAGAAATTTAGAAACCAATAATAAACCAATTAATACATTTCAATGATTGATTTTAAGGACATTTTTGTTTACTTTTGTATGATGAATAATTGATGGTACTGTGTTGGGTTGCCACTTGATGTCCAATAGAAAATCTGGGTACTGAGGCAAAACCCAGTTATTCCATGTCAAATCACCCACATTTTGGAAACTTCCCAATAATGCATTCCAGTTATTTGCAGATACATTCTACTGAAATCCAGAAACAAGATAAAGGTATTGCACTGTGAATAGACACGTGTGTTGCTTATTTTTGATTATAGTATATTTTTGAACTCAATAATTGTGATTTTGACGTTGTTTTTATGTGAATATATAAAGGTACATTTCTAGTTTCAACATTTATAGAAAGAAAGTTTGTTCTGAAGTGGAATCTAAAAGCATATTAAGATATCTTTTCTTTTTTTGCCTCTCCCTTTTTCTCCCCAATTTGGCATGCCCAATTCCCAATGCACTCTAAGTCCTCGTGGTGGGTAGTGACTCGCCTAAATCCGGGTGGCGGAGGACGAACCTCAGTTGCCTCCGCATCGGAGACTGTCAATCCATGTATCTTATCACTTGGCTTGTGGACCATGTTACCGTGGAGACAGCGCGTGTGGAGGCTTCACGCTATTCTCCGCGGCATCCATGCACAACTCGCCACGCACCCCACCGAGAGCGAGAACGAGGAGCCACAAGGCCACGAGGAGGTTACCCCAAAGTACCCCCCCCCCCCCTCATGACTCAGACCATTGGTATATAATACAACAAGGGGTGCTAAAGTCAACTGAATTTAGTAACGGACCGATTTATTTTTTTAAATGTAGTTTTGCTCCAAATTGTCATTTGATCCCCTTCACAAAATAATGGATTACTCAGTAAATGTTGATCCATGGCATTTCATATTTTGGCTATCTATACATAACGGTACGCAAGTGTGAAACCCGCAAAAAGGATGTAACTTTACATTCAAGGAGAGTACATTTAGAAAGAAACTCTTCGATTGTGAATTTCAGTAGTTTGCATTTCGGTAATCACAGACCGATTTTTAGTTAAACAATTGTCAACTTACCGTTTCCGATTTCACTGCGAGATCAGTCTGGTATGAAGAACTGCCCACACAGAGGTCACTGCCAAACCAGGCAAATTCCCATTGATTCCCATGAAATGACTGTATTCGACCACAATATTTCACCTTCTAAAGGTAAATGTGACTGTGCCTTAACACATCCGGTTTAATGGCACACACATTCGATGGAAACTCCATCACACCCTGGAGGTTTGTTACCGCCACAGTAACAAAAGCACAGATATGTGCGTTCAACTGGCCCGTCACGCTTGAGATGCATTGACCAATCAGTGGTGTTTGCATTTGCATACTTATAAAAAGTGTTTTTGTGACATAACCATTCAATTAGACTGCACATTAAAAAATCCTGCCCTACATAGATATAACTGACAAGCAGAGAATGCCTCAAAGTCTGGTCTTGTAGAGGCATTTTTGATTACTATTCTGTAAAATACTATAATAAAAAAGTTTACGGCACCTTTAAATCATTTCTACAAGATTTCACACACTACTTTTTTTAATAGTATGTAATCTTGGTCTACCATAAACTAAAAGAAAACTCACTGCAGAGCAAATAAATGCCTTTATTTGATAATAACAGCAGCGGGCCGAAACGCCAGAGATTTCAGACATTTGAGAGATTATTGTTAACTCTGTGTTCCTCAGTCATTCAGTACTTCACTGTGACATCACATGAGGGTGTGAGGGTGAGTATATGATAACAGAATTGTCATTTTTGTGTGAACGTTCCCTTTAAGACTTCTAATAGTCTCCCAAATGGACACGTTTTCTTTTTCAGTTAATGCCGATAATCTTAAAATTGTCTCCTACAAGAATATATCAGATGCCCTTTTCACCCTAATCTAAACAGACAGCGTGAGTGAGACAGACTCCTCGCAGCTGCAGATCAGGGACACTTACAAACAGCACAACAGCAGGATCTCAGACTTTAAAGCCTTTATGTGTCTGTTCTCGGCTGAGATGGTTCCTTAAACCTGGTCCTGGCACAGAAATCAAATCAGTTTGTGTGCAGACAAAGCAACAAAAAGAAAAACCTTTAATCTGTGGGGTGTAGAGTCAGCATTTTTGACAACAAAGACTCCTTTTTACAGGGTTTATACCCTCTGCAACAGAAAACGTCGCAATTCATGCATCTAATAACTCACTTTTACCATCCATCCATCTCCCCCATCTGTATGTCTGTCTGTCTGTCCATCTACCAATAGTTATCCATCTGTCCATCCATCCATCAATCATTCAATCAATCCATCCTTCCTTTCATCATTCTATTCATCCATCTATCAATAGTTCTATCCATCCATCCATCCATCCATCCATCCTTCCTTCCTTCTTTCCATTGTTCTATCATCATTCTATCCTTCCTTCCATCCATCCATCTTTCTATTATTCCATCCAGCCATTCTTCCTTCCTTCCTTCCTTTCCATTGTTCTAGCATCCATCTCCCCTTCCTTCCATCATTCCTAATATCATTCTATATATCTTTCTTTCCTTTCTTTCTTCCTTCATCTATCATTCCATCCATCCATTCTTCATTCTTTTCCACCTTCCATTCATCATCCTATCCATCCTTCATTCCTTTCTTCTTTCTATTGTTCTATCATCCATCCATCCATCCTTCCTTGCTTGCTTCTTTCCATTGTTCTATCATCCATCCATCCTTCCTTCCTTCCATCATTCTATATATCCTTCCTTATATCCTTTCATTCTTTCTTCTAACATTCCATCCATCCATCCATTCTTCCTTCTATCCATCCATCCATACATACATTGCTCTATCTATCCTTCCTTTCTTTCTTGCTTTCCATTTCTCTCTTTCTTTCTTTTTCTTTCTTCATTCCTTCCATCTATCATTCATTGCATTCATCCATCCTTCCATCCATCTAACATTCATCCATCCTTTCTTCCATTGTTCTATCCATCCATACTTCCATCATTCTATCTATAATTCCATCCATCCATCGTTCCTTTCTTCCTTCCATCTACCATTCCATCAATCTGTCCTTACTTCCATCTATCATTCCATCATTCCATCCATGCTTCCTTTCTCTTTATTTCTCCCTTTCTTTCTTCTATCTATATTTCCTTTATCTTTCTTTCCATCCATCCATCTGTTGGTTTGTTTGTACTGTCAGTTAAGGATTGGAGTTTCTCACAGATATTGAGAAAGCTCCTGTCCTAGAAACTAGAAACAGAATCACAAATGCAGAGTGCTATACATCAGACTCTTGTAACACTGTCATTTCAGCAGATCAAATATTCATCCTCACGAATCAACCGGAGATCACATCTCAAGCATGCCTCTCGTAGGTCTCCTTGTCCTCTTGCGCCTCAATTCACCCCATGCTATCCTCTTTAAAACAAGAGCAGCTCTTTCATTCTCAGTAGATATTCCACACATTCACAGCCTGCTTTAGGCAACCCACTGGGAAGGTCCCGCTCAGAGCAAACCATCAAATCATCCACTCTGTGGGAATAGAATGGGATTACTATGATAAAACCATTACACTCATACATGGCTTCCTCTATACATTGTGACCAAATGCAATTCCGTGATTTTTCCATGACTTCTCCAGTTTTGTTTTTATTTAATGATTTTTAAAAATCATTTTATAAAGATGCATGGGTAAATGATGTGAAACTCTACTTTGGATTAAAATTTCATTAAAAAAAAAGGTATCCATGCAGAACAATAACTTGAATCCACCTCTACTATGATGAATGTTTTTTCACATTCTGACAAATATAATTTTGATATTTTTATTTGGGGCTTAAGGTAAAAAATGTGCAAGTGGTGGGTGTAGCCATCCAGACCTTAATAATAATAATAATAATAATAAAAGGTGGAATTCTTGAATAAATAAATGTTGGTATATGTCAATATACTTGGAATAATATTTTATTATTATTTATTTAAAAAAATAAGCAGTGAAACTATTTTGTTTTTAAAATATTATTAACATTTTAAAAAAATAAATGTGTCCCACAAATCAAAGCCAGGTGGTATTACCAAAATGCCATTTTTTTTTTCATGTAACAAATCCATTTAGTATCCATTTAGAAGCATGTCTGTGTGAAGATATTTTGACATTTTTATGAAAAGGCAGATTTTGTTCAGGTCATGTAGTAACCCCAAGAAAGCATCCTGATATTCGTAACTTTAAAAAAGCAGGATATTTGAGAATTGTTTTTTTTTTACAATTATATATAAATCCTTGAAAAATATGTTTGAACACTTTTTTCTTGGTTGTGTACCTTTTTCTTGTGTATTCGAGTTTTAAAGGAAATTGAAATTTTTAAAACAATATATATATATTTTTCTTTTAAATAAAAAAGCTATTTGTTTTTCAAAAACATAGGAAACAACATTGACACAAAGACTGCATTTCTACGAACATGACACATGAAATTTAAACTAAATAATAATAAGAAATATTTTATCACAGACAAACTTATTTGTCAATAACTCTAATGTAATTTGCCAATCCTTGAAATGGAATATTTAAAGGTGCAGTATGTAAGATTCAGAAACCCTTGTTTTTAATGACACCTGTGGCCGTTAAGTAAACTGCAGTCTGCTACCTGTTGCTCGTACTCACACTCATGCACACACTCCATAGGGACACATGCGAGCGTTGACGAAAACGATGACGTAACACAAAGAGACTGAACGTGTCTTATAGTATTGCAGTTTGTTTCTCTCGGGAGCACGCATAAATGTCACTTCCTTTGGATTTTCCCGGCAAAACTGACCCGCTTCCTTCGCATGAAAATCAGTCTAAAGGCTTTAACAGGCAAACTAGGAATTCGGGGAAGGGCTCATTTTTTAAGTTGCATTACAAGCCGTTCACACATTGCCAAAAAAAGGCAAATATTACATGAAAATAGTTACATACTGCACATTTATACTATCATCAGTACTAATAGGAACACACTGAATAAGGAAATCAAGAGTTGCTAAAAGAAGCTACTCTGAGAAGCTGGAAAACAAATTTTCAGCTAATGACCCTGCATCAGTGTGGAGTGGTCTGAAACAAATTACTAATTACAGGACTCCTACCCCCAACCCTGTGGTGGACCAACGACTGGCTGATGACCTGAATGTGTTTTACTGTAGATTTGAAAGGCCCCATCTCACACCCCACATCCACTCTGATCTTCACTACACACAAACACCAACACCTCCTGCAACCCCCCTCCAGCTACTCAACCTGCACTCAAGATCTGTGAAGATGATACGTGCCGCATCTTTCAGAAGCAAAAGATGAGGAAGACTTCAGGCCCAGATGGTGTCTCACCAGTGTGCCTCCGATCCTGTGCTAACCAACTTCCAAGATCCATGCTGCTTCAAATGCTCAATTATTATCCCTGTCCCTAAGAAACCAAAAATCACAGGACTTAATGACTACAGACCTGTCGCCCTGATGTCTGTGGTCATGAAGTCATTTGAGAGACTGGTGTTGGCCCACCTGAAGAACATCACTGGACCATTTCTGGATCCACTTCAAATTGCTTATCGTGCAAACAGGTCTGTGGATGATGCAGTCAACATGGGTTTGCATCATATCCTGCAACATCTGGACAGACCGGGGACATACGTAAGGATCCTTTTTGTGGACTTCAGTTTGGCTTTCAACACCATCATCCCAGCTATTCTCCGGACTAAGTTAAACCAACTCTCTGTTCCCATGTCTATCTGTTAATGGATTACCAGCTTTCTGACGGACAGGCAGCAGCTTGTGAGACAGGGGAAATTCACTTCCAGCACCTGTACCATCAGCACTGGTGCCCCCCAGGGATGTGTGCTCTCCCCACTACTCGTCTCCCTCTACACCAATGACTGCACCACCAAGGACTCCTCTGTCAAGCTCCTGAAGTTTGCAGATGACACCACTGTCATCGGCCTTATCCGAGATGACGACTGAGTCAGAATACAGAAAGGAGTTTGAACAGCTGGCTCACTGGTGTAACCATAACAACCTGGAGCTGAACACGTTCAAAACGGTGGAGATGATTGTGGACTTTAGGAGGAACACCCGAACACTGAACCCCTCACCATTCTCAACAGCCCTTGGCAGCAGTGGAGTCATTCAGATTCCAGGGCACTACCATCTCACAGGACCTGAAGTGGGAAACACACATTGACTCCATCATAGGTTGTACAACCTTCACCAGCTGAGGAAGTTCAACCTGCCACATGCGCTGCTGATCCAGTTCTACTCAGCAGTCAATGAGTCTGTCCTCTGCACTTCAATAACAGTCTGGTTTGGTGCAGCTATGAAATCAGACATCAGAAGACTACAAAAGGACAGTTCGGACTGCTGAGCGGATTATTGGTTGCCCCCTGCCCCCCTTCAAGATCTATACACTTCCAGAGTGAGGAAAAAAGCTGTAAAAATCACTCTGGATCCCACTAACCCAGCCCACTACCATTTTGAACTGTTGCCTTCTGGCCGATGCTTCAGAGCTCTGTGCACCAGAACTGTCAGACACAGGAACAGTTTAAACATCATAAACATGAGTCATAAACATCTCATGCCCCATTGAGCAATAATTATGTACAATACACTTTGGCTGATAATTGCAATTAAATAATATATAGAAAAAACTTATCTAAAATGGAGCGAGAAAATAGCCCAGTGAATGATAAACGCTTTACATCACATCTCCTTAGAATTGCAAGCAAGCACACCAAACAACAATATTTGCCAACATAAAAGATTTCATAAGCATCTATATGCACAACAGTAAGTCTTTTCTATGGTGGCCAACAGAGCTCAACGTGCTGCAACCTAAAGAAGACGCATGCAAATAGAAAAAAACGCATGCAAATTAAAAAACACCCGCAAATTAAGAAAACATCTTCATCAGTTTCACAACACACGTGTGCTCCAAATACTCACAACACAACAAAATACAGAAACGCGCTGCAAAAGCTCACAACACAACCAAATACAGAAACGCGCTGCAAGTAACACAGACCACAACGGAAATGTTTCCGGGAACCAAATAAGTGACGAACCCGGCTGGGACGTGCTTATTGCACGTGAGCATCCCTATGCCCTACTCCCTTTGAAGGGCAGACGGCAGAGCTCTTCAAGTGGGACTTTGGAGTGAGCATGGCACTAGTGTGCCAATTATGTAGCCGTTTGGAACGCACTTGATGAAGGGAGCAATGAAAGACAACGTCCAACGTAATTATTTTCACCTGGGATGTTCCCATGACAACGCAGCACGTTGTCCATCAGCTGAATAGCTGTTCTGAGGACAGAAATATAATGCTGTTAACATAACGGTTGCAAATAAATGTATTTATACTTTACAAAAAAACTGTTAAAATATGCGTTTTATATATCCGTTATATATCTGTGTGTCAGTGTCTCAGCTTTAAAACATTGGACCCTACATTACCTACACCTTCTTATGAAACTTTTCTTTATGAAAATTTAAACATAACATGAAACAATTTGTATAGTGTAACTCAGAGCCATGGAGAGAATGGCTCTGGTGTAACTGATGTAAAGATTAATATCTTTCATGTTCTTCTTCTCCATCTTTTTTATTTATTTTAGTTTTCAGCTCATTGTTCTTTTCTCATTTCTGATGACATTGAACATATTGTTTACAAGTTGTATGTCATAAAAAATTAATCTCTGTATGTTCTGCAAAAAAAAAGTTAAAATAAATAAAATAAAATAAAGCAAAGAGTAGTAGAACTATAAAAAAGTATAATATTCCAATATAATATTATAATATTATTTCTATAGACAATATATTACAATATTATTTTAATATTATAGTTTATTTATAATAAAAAAAATATAGGCTTTCACTTCTTGTCAATATCAGTTCTTTGCTGTAAGCACGTCCCAGCCGGGTTCGTCACTTATTTGGTTCCCCCGGAAACATTTCCGTTGTGGTCTGTGTTACTTGCAGCGCGTTTCTGTATTTTGTTGTGTTGTGAGTATTTGGAGCACACGTGTGTTGTGAAACTGATGAAGATGTTTTCTTAATTTGCGGGTGTTTTTTTATTTGCATGCGTTTTTTTCTATTTGCATGCGTCTTCTTTAGGTTGCAGCACGTTGAGCTCTGTCGGCCACCGTACTTTTCTAGGTTGGAAACACCACTAACAGATGTGCTGTATGGGTCACTAAACACTAAACACAGACCTTTCAGACTCAAAGATGTGAACTCCTGCGAGACTGTCAACGTGACACTGGAGCACAGCGCTCCTCTAACTTCAATGAACTCATGCTGGAGTCAGAGATGCTCTCTCATCCATCATTGTCATGACAACCTGACAGCAGGCCTTATGAGGGACAAGAGATGCTCATGGATGAGGTGGCCAAATACACATGGTCCATGAAAAGCATTAGAGGGCTTGAAATGAATTCACATAGAAGGAGAATGACAACATTTGTTCATATTATCAAATTCTATGAAATGTGCAGTGATCACTACTTCATCAGTATAAACACACAACACACACACACACACACACATAAACACAGTACTGTTATGGTGTTTGTTCGCTGCACAATAGTTTTTTTCTCTTTATACATATTTCTCAATACGACTTTGGTAAAGTGCGAGCAGTAGCATTAAGTTAAATGTGTCTGTTGCCACAACATGGCAAATTCTAAAATTCAAAACAATTACTTTTTATTAAGGGAAGAACACTGCTTTTGCTGCTCGGCGTCTGTCGATGGCATACGGCTATGACTTTGGAAGCTGCTCAAAATGTTGCAGCACCACAGAGCACAATTTACATATTTTTTAGGGATGCACCGATACCACTGTTTCTCTTCCGATCCAATTACGATATCGGAATATCTAAGTATCGGCCGATACCGATCCAATACCAGTGTTGTTGTTTTTTTGCATAATCAGTTTTGATTATTTTTTTAGAACCCATTCAACTTAAATATTGTTATATATTGTAAACCAATACTATTGATGACAATAATAATAATAAAATGTTATTAATATTATTATTATTGATTTTAAATACAACAGTAATATATTTAAATCATGCACTTTTTAAACCCTCACGCTTTTATTTTGACATTCTGAACTCTCCAGGAAGTCCTGTATGTGTCTGTTTGTAGGCAATTTCACAGTAGTTTAATTCACTTCTTCAAATTCTGGAAAAATGAACCTCTGGTGCCATTCTAAATGTATATTATGTATATTATAAGTGAACCGAACTATTGAGCATCTACATCTACAACAAAAAATAAACATTTAATTGTAATCGACATAGTACAGATGAGATAAAGCTATTCAAGTCCGTCTCGCTAATATGCGCTCATCTATAGACGCTCTTTAAGGAAATGCCGGTTATGTTAAAGAGACAGTACCAGTTTTAGCACGAGTTCAACAAATCAATGTAAATATTTGTAAATAGTACAAATTATGCAATTAGACAATAAACATGTAACAAAAAAGTAAGCAATATGTGAAATATATAATCTTATTTATTGATTGAATACATGGATTTGTTAATTTTTAAAAAGCTAAAATGTGCCCAAAATGATGCAAAACTAATAAAATAAGCTAGACTTATTAGAAGGTCCCTGTATATTGAAGGAATTGGCTGTAAGACATTTTAACTGAAATATACCCATATGAATCATTAGCGAATCAAAATCAGAATAAAATTGAGAGATTGTGAATCAGAATCTTATCGAATTGGTAAGTCTATAGCAATACCCAGCCCCAGGGACGGATTATGGCTTGCGAAGTTGCAGGGGGCAATTATCTCCAAGGGCCCCCCTCCAAAAGTTGTTGACCGGGGAGGGGAGGGGGGCCCTTGGAGATAATTGGCCCCTGCAACTTCGCAAGCCATAATCCGTCCCTTGGAGATAATTGGGTGTTTTGAGTGGGTGGAGGTTGAGCGGGTGGTCGGGGGGTGGGGTGGGGTGGTGGTTGTTTTTATGGCCAAAAGTTGTTTTCATTTTCATTGTTGATTGGTTTGAGCGTGGGGATCGCCAAAATGGATCACGCAACCTTAAAGCCCAGGGCCCCCCCGGCAGTTGAAGGCCCTTGGCCCCATTGGTAAAGCCCTAATTACTGTATACTTCTCTTGCTTGCTTAGCTTTAGAAACACATAATTGGTAGGTTAGTTTTTGTTAAAGGTGAATTGTGTGTTGTTGGTGCCACTAGCATCACCAATTTAATTGTAAACATAATAGCTAGATAACCATTGCCCAACCAAACAGTGATTTCTGCAGCTATCGCCCCAATCTCACACCATTGGTTGAGCCACTGTTGTGTTTCAGGGCTGGTCGGGGTGCTTCAACTAACAAAGCAATGTTTTAAAAGCGCCACAATCCCAGCGTTTACACCTTCCAGGAAAATCAACCTACATATGGCTTACTTCAAGTTGTCTCTGCATATTAAGCTTGAAAGTATAGACTTAATCTTTCAGAAACAGACCTGAAATATTCCTTTAAATTAGATGCAATTCACTGTTCTGTAAACATGTAATGTTTTACCAACACAATCAGTGTGTGGCGACACTTTCTCTTAACATCCTGTGTCTCACTAATTTGCACCTCACCAGATAAATCTCAGGACGCCGCGAAGAGCGCAGAAAACGCGGCAAGATGGGACAGGATATATGTTCCTTTAAAAGTATGATTTCAAAAAGCTTTCAAAAGAGCTTTTTTTATGCATGCAACCGGCAGATACTATTGAAGCAAAATAATTAAAACCATTTTCTGTAATTTTTCTGAAATCTCTCTCGCCACACATCCCCACAGCATGCCTCTTTAGAGTGGCACTGCCGCCATGAGCCTGCTGGGAAAAGTCATTATGTATAATTAGCAAGACTCTGCCTATCACTTTCATTTCAACCGCAAATATAATTTCAGCTCTCAAAATAGCGAGAGAGGAATAGACAGAAACAAAGAGAGAGAGACATGTACATCTTTTTTCTACCTTCTTTTCAACTATCTAGCTTTTTCAACAAACATGCTAACAGGCCACTGTGCCCACTGTGCGAACAATTGCACAAATACGGCACAACAACAGAGTGAATATTTACATCAAATACTAACCCCAAATCAAAATGTTCACCATTTTGTATTCACTGTGCTGTATGCAGTAAGCAGTACACAAGTATTCCATTACAAACAAACACAGCTATAATCAGTATCCAGTGGCACAGTTGAATCACTGTGCCAAAGTTTTGTTCATTTGTCGTTCAGAACGAAATTAGGAACGCAATCCATTCCTGTGTTCATCACTTCAGTGGATCCCATGGTGACGGGTTGCCTGTAGGCTGCAGCCAATTACGGTTGCCATAGTGCAATTGTGTTCTGTTGTCTTGGCAACGCCTGTAAGTGATGTGTGAAAAGCAGCAAACAGCCCTCTTATTTGTATCATGGGATTTCTTTGCAAGGCCACGACCTCTGGGGCTGTTACAGGAATCGCAAGAGCTTGTGCATATCAAAACAATAAACTCACACACACTTGTCCCTTGATGGAGACACTCATTTCATTGCCCTGAACTTGACAAGCATCAAAGCAGAACAAATGTTGGCTAATTACATCTCCAAAAAATTTGAATGTAATCTGTGACCATGAAACATTCTCTATTGCTCCACTGAGCGGTATACGAGCACACACACACACACACACACAATTCTGAGGGCTGAACCGAATAATGAAAGCGGTTGTAACATGGCAAAGCTTCTTGATTGCTTTAATGAGAGCGTTAAACATGTTGGCCATCTGTCCTGAAAGGCCAAACCACTCCCGCCACTCTGAACCTCATCTACTAGCAATTTCATTCTAGACGCAAAGGGCGAGTTACAACAAGCGTAGCAGCGTTGTACTGTTTCTTTAAAGAAATTAGATTTAAATAGTTGTATTAAAAAGGGGAATTTTTTCCCCCCTAAATAATCATTCTTGGGACTTTGGGGTTTATGGGGGTCGATCCATTTTAAAATTTATAACTATTAGATAATAAAATATGTAATTTGATATAAACCATATTTTTCTGAAAAAAATATTCTCGATTAGGGTGACAGAAATAAGCATTAACTACAATAAAACTAACTCAAAATAAAAAAGGATTAAGCATTAATTACAATAATTAACAAAAAAATACAAATAAAACTAGAATATCACAAAGTGGAAAACATAATCATAAATGACGGCATTAAACTAAACATTTTGCTATATAAAATATGCACGGGGGCAACAATTTGTATGATTATAGAATCAGTTCATTTCAACGTAGTCTCATAGAATGAACGTTTATAAAAACATCTAGGTGTCGTTGCAATTTCCTGGTGAAACACTAGAGGTGCTACAACAACCGTGCGTTTTATTCACTTTCACACAAATCACGTGAACAACGGCTGATTATGACTATATACACACTTATTTTTTGCACTATTACTCACACACTGCTATGTTATGATATTCCAACATTTTTACTATCATGCATTATTAAAAAAAAAAACCATACATTTTAAAACTGTATGAGACTCACCTACATTTTGACACTTATTACAAAGTGATTAGCTTCCATGGTAGCTCAGTGTTGGACTTTGTACTCAGAAGTCTGCAGTTTGAGACCAGTCAAGCACATAATTGAGTGTCATAGAAGTGACATTAAATGACGTGGTTGCTGCAGAAAATGTGCTTTTCATTTTGTATTTGGACTATCGGTTAGGTTTAGGTGTTGGCTTGGGGTAAGGATGTCTGTTTTGTTTACCTCTCAGTTTTCTTTAGATCACTATCAGTTAGGTAAGGTTAAAGTTTTAGGTTAGGGAGATATGTTTTACTCAATTAAACTTCAATTTAAAATTCACCTTATCGGATTACACCATTTGACTCGCTTTTGGTGCCTCCTGCTGGACATTTCACCGTGAAACTGCAGCCAAATGTCTAATGAGGCAAATATTTTCATTTTGAAAAAAGCTTTGCCATGGTCACGTAATGTTCATGAGACCAGGGCTACATTTCCAAGTAGCATTAGCATTGTAAGCCTAAGTAGATCGTAGAAGCCACTGGCGCCAATGGTCTCTATGATCAACTAAAGCTTGTGATTCTTTTGGCAAAAGCAGTCAAGGCTGGTTTATTAACATATGACGTACAAATTGCGTTTTTTTTGTGCCATTATCTGATTTGCATAAATCCTTTAGTGAATTAATTCCTAGTGAATTCTTTGCATGTAAATTACTTTTTGAAATCCAAATTGAATTGGTAGCTCTACTGGGACAGAGGCAGAACCACAATCAGCAGCAACTTATGATATTCAGAGGCTTGTTTAGTGAAAGTCGTGCACTGAATATTCCATTGCCCGATCGCTTTTAATGTGTATGCAATTATGCTAATACTCCATATTCGGTGTGGCTGATCAGCATCTCTTTAGAAAAGGGAAGAAAACTGAGTGTAAGTGAAATGTGGATGAGGGAAGACTGCAGACAGACTTACTAACGAGCAGTTCTACAGTCTCTCTGGCCTGATGTGGTTTGATCCCTAATGGAAAGCAAATTGAAAATCAGTGGTCCCATTGGGGGCTTCGTTAACTTCTATGGTGCACACACACACACACGCACACACACACACAAATACCCACTCTCGCTTGCAACCAACAATCCCATCAAGGATGACGTTAACTTTGGGAAAGCAGGGTTACCATGGTAAACTGAAAAATTGTTCAGACTGCCACTAAAAATCAGATTTTTTTGCATATCCAGATACATTTTTGATAGTCTGGACAGCAAAAAAAAAACAAAAAACACATAAAATCTGAGTTTTCCTAATCTGATTCAAAACACATCGGAGTTGGTTTCAAATGCGATTGAAATCTGATTTTTCCAGATGCGTCTCAGTCTGGACGCTCTGGCTGCTCAATTCGGATTTCAAATAGTCTTTTGCGTCACTCTTAATGCGATACGCACAACGATGACATAAATAAACGATGACTGCAGCACGGAACATCACAATATTTACCAGTCTCCTCCGTCGCTGAGTTTTTCTTGTGTGACGGAGGAGTTCTGCACCACGACTGGACAGGGCGCTTCGAAAGCATCGTCACGTGAGTACGTAATATTACACCGCAACTACTACTAATTTTACTACTGCCACAGCATTATACTTAGTACCACTACTACTAATATTACTAGTTCCATTAATACTAATGCTACTAGCTACTATTATAATCGCAATTGCTACTCTTAATACTATGGTGTCACTATTTTTAGTACTACTACTAATATCGCTAGCTATATTACTATTAATGTGACAAGTTTTAATACCATTACCACCACAACTACTAACACTACTAATATTAATACTGCTACAGAATACATCTTTTGTATTACTATTAATAATTATAGTAATATTAATGCTACTAGTTTCGCTACCACGACAAGTATTTAATCTAATATTACTACAGCTACATCACAATTGTTGGTATTACAATTACTAATATGTCTAGTTATAGTAATACTAATGCTACTAAGTTTAGTTTAAATACCATTACCACCACAACCACTACTAATTTTACTACTGCCATGGCACTACTGTTAGAACCACTACTACTAATATTACTAGTTCTGTTAATACTAAAGCTAATATTTTTTATATTATCATAACAACTACTACTTTTACTGCTTCTACAGCAATATTGTTAGTACTATGACTAATATTACTAGTTCTACAATCGTGGCCAAAAGTATTGGCAGTGACATCAATTTTGTGTTTTGCAAAGTTTGCTGCTTCAGTATTTGTAGATAATTTTTTCACATGTTTCTATGGTATACTGGAAAACAATGATACGTGTTTCATAGGTTTTAAAGGCTTTTATTGGCAAAAACATTTAATATATGCAAAGAGTCCATATTTACAGTGTTGACCCTTGTTCTTCATAACCTCTGCAATTCACTCTGTCATGCTGGATATCAGCTTCTGGACCAAATCCTGACTGATGGAGATCCATTCTTGACTTATTAGTGCTTGGAGTTGATTAGTGCTTCGGCTTGTCCACTCGCCTTTTGTGGATTGACCACAGGTTCTCTATGGGATTAAGATACAGGGAGTTGCCTGGCCACGAATCAAAAATGGCAATGTAATGATCTCCGAGCCACTTCATTATTACTCTTCCTTTGTGACATGGTGCTCCATCATGCTGGAAAATGCACGGATCATAAGCAAATTGCTCCTGGATCGCTGGGAGAAGTTGCTCTTGCAGGACGTTTTGATACCTTTCTTTATTCATGGCAGTGTTTTTGGGCAGAATTGTGAGAGAGCCCACTCCCTTGGATGAAAAGCAACACCACACATGGATGGTCTCAGGATGCTTCACTGTTGGCACGACACAGGACTCATGGTAGTGAACACCATTTTTTCTCCGGACTATCAATTTTCCAGATGTCCCAAACAGTCGGAAGGGGGCTTCATCAGATAAAATAACTTTGCACCAGTCTTCTGCTGCCCAATCCTTGTACTTCCTGAAGAATTTCAGTCTGTCCTTGATGTTTTTCTTGGAGAGAAGTAGCTTCTTTGCTGCCCTTCTTGACACCAAACCATTGTCCAAAAGACTTCACCTCACTGTGCATGCAGATGCACTCACACCAACCTGCTGCCAATATTGAGCAAAATCTGCACTGGGTGATGACACGATTCCATAGCTGACTCCTCAGGAGGCGGCAGTCCTGGCGCTTGCAGGACAATCTGGGACATCCTGAAGCATTCTATACTGCAGTTGATCCTCTCTCCTTGAAGTCCTTGATGATCCGGTAAATGGTTCTTTCAGGTGCAATATTCTTTGCAGCAATTTCCTTGCATGTGAGGCCATTTTGATGCAAATTGATGATGGCTGCTCGTCTTTCTTTAGAGGTAAGAATTGCGAACAAGAACACAATGATTGGAAGCTCTTCTTCCCTCCTTTTATAGCAATCAATCTGCACTTATAATCCAATCAGAATGATAGCTGATTTCACCTGACTAGTCCTCGATCACCCTTTCTCATGTGCTGCTGATATGATTAGTGAAATTATGTTAGCTGGTCATTTTGTGCCAGGGCCAAAAAAACTGAATTTTTTTTTTATATATATATATAATGTTCATATTTCTGGCCAATTAAGCTTTTTGCAATTATTTAAAATGCATCTGATCTCTGCACAATAATCTAGGAACAATGTGAATCAACACCACAACAGCTGAAGCAGAAAACTTTGCAAAATACAACATTTATGTCACTGCCAATACTTTTGGCCACGGCTGTACTAATGCTACTAGTTTCAATACTATTACTACCACAACTACTACTATTGCTACTCCTGCAGGACTACTGACAGTCCTACTACTATTATTACAAGTTGCACTAATACTAATGCGACTTATAATATTACCAAAACTACTACTAAAATTACTACTGCTAAAGCCCTTTTGTTAGTACTACTCCTAATATTACTACATCTATTAATACTCCTCATGGTACTAGTTACAGCACTGTTTTTAGTATTACCATTACAAATATTTCTAAAAGTAATGCTACTAACTTTTATACTATTACCACCGCAACTAATAATAATTTTACTAATTCTACATTGCTGTTGTTAGTACTACTACTCATTGCAACTAACAAAAATGTGATTTGCAGTATCACCATCTCTTTATATATTTAGGACAAGGATAAGATGAAAATATATGAAAATACAAAAAAATAATTTTCTATTTGCTGTTAACTTTTTATTATGTTAGAAAAGAATGAATGTGAGTGCTTGAGAGCTAGAGTTTAATACTCAGACCTCATTTACATAGGCAGCCTGCTTTGAAAATAAACCTTAATTTCTGCTATCCAGCAGTTAGACCAATGAATCCAATTAACAATCCTCGCATGCTACAGAGAAAAACAAGAGTACAAAGAGTGAAAATGAATCATGTTTTGATTACCATTATAAAAGATTTGATTCATCATTTAAGAGAAAGTCCATTATTTTCTCTGAGTTCCCTGCAGTGTGATGTGCTAATTGAACACAGGCAGCTGTTATCCGTGTTTACAGTAGTGTGACTCTAGTGTTTAACGGCTGGGGTTTACGGTATACTGTTCCTGTGGATATATGATGTAATCGTTCAATAAACCTCAGCGGAATTCTTTTCCATCATCCAGTACTTGCAGTCTTTCTGTCACTCCTTCTAGTGTTATCATAGTCAACAAAAACTACAACTAAAACTGAATGGAAATTTTACAGTTTTAACATTTTTGTTATCTGAAATAAAAAAATAGTTGTAAAAACTGATTTGTAAACAATTTTGAACAACATATCTTATACAACTTTGTAAAAACTGAACCTAAACTAAGCTATCATTTTCATTACTCAAAACGAATCAAATAAATACAACAAATTAATTTTAGTTTAGTTTTTCAAACACGTTATATTACAGTAGGGGGATGTAGACGACGGGGCCTGGTGCCAATCAGCAGGAAAGGGATAAAAAGGAGTCGGGGACACCAGTTCGAGAGAGATTTTATGTTATGTTCAGTTCTTTTATGTCATTAAAGTTATGTTGACTGTTCTGCTGGTTCCCGCCTCCTCCTTGCCCATCCTTACCTGTTATATTGGTGCCGAAACCCAGGAAGGAGGGATGCGATGTCGTGGAGTCCTTGCCGCAGCACTCCATCAGGGGACGGAGAAATGGCTGCCGGCCACCGGGAGTCAGAGAAACCACAGGCATCTGCCAGGAAGGAGAGGAGCAGTTCCATCTGCCAGAGGTCAGAGGACTCAATGCCATCCACCAGAGGAGGAGCGGCTGTCATCTAGTGAGCAAGTTTCTCTCACTCTCTCCTCTCTCTCTGTCTGTCTGTCTCTCCCCCTTGCTCTTTTCCTCTCTCCTCTTCTCATCTCTCCAAGAGCTCCAGAGTGGCAGGGAAGATATGACGGCAGTAGGATGGATGGTAGGGCAACGTCTCTCCTTTAGGAATGGAGGGGAGTATGTCATGCCGGAGGTTTCCCCAGCCTGAATCGTGTGGTGGAGGAAAGTGACTAAGAGGAAGGCGTGGCCGGGCCTTAACAATGGTCACACTTCCTCCTAGTCACACTCCTCAACCACCCGATTCAGGCCGGGGAAACATCCTGCATGACATACTCCCCTCCATTCCTAGAGGAGAGGTGCTGAATCAGCCCAATCAGTGGGAGAGGGATAACGAGGCACCAGGGACGCCAGTTCAAAAGAGAGGGTGGCGCTGTCTGTGTGTTTTGTTATGTTTAAGTTCAGTTATGTCATTAATGTTTACGTTGACTGTTCTGCAGGTTACCGCCACCTCCTTGCCCATCCTTACCCGTTAGACTATTTTAATCCAAAGATTCAAAATACTAAAGCATTTATAAAAACTTAATATACTGAAAAAAACCTAAAAACAAACAAGTACAAACAGTAAAACGTAACTAAATTGAAAGGATATAGAAAACAAAACAGAAATAAAAACAAAGTAAACATTAAAAACAAAATGTATGTCTCATTCATTTTATATTTTTCTTAATCTCTGTTCTATGTTTTTTCCTTGTGAAGTTTTTGCTGTGTTGAAGTATTTCCATGCATCCGTTTCCTGTAATTCAGGGGCTTCGTCACAGACACACAGCAGCAGGGACTCATTTTCATCAATAATGCAGCTAAAGTGCCTCAATTTGTCCTGCGCGAACACAAATCACCTATGCTGTAATGTTGCTGTACTTGCCAAGTATGAGTAATAAGCTACTTTACATCTGTGTGTGTGAGTGTGTGTGTGCACCGTGACCTATATTTAGTTGAAACCATGAGGCATGTGCTGATAAAATAATTTGGAGAAAGTGAGCACAGACACAGATCGATGTAAAGACAAAACATGCTGCGTTGATGCTGTCGGGTTGGAAAAATTTGTCGTGCTACTGTCATGTTTTGTCTGTCCATTTCAACCATAGTTCATATGGAAAATCCAACATTTTGTTAACGTTTTCTTCTAACGCTATTACTAGTACTACTGCATCATTACTACCATTACTCATATAATAGTACAATAGCTAAAACATTTACTACTACCAACTACTTTTGCTAGTACTATTACATGTCCACAATTACTATTAAAATAAATACGAGTTACTTGTAAGAAAGAATATGATTAATTCTCTTCCTTCACATTTTCCTTACTTTCCTACTTCCTTGTCTTTTTCTTTTCTCCCTCCCTCTTTCCTTCCTTCCTTTTTCTTTCCATCCTTCCACTTTTTCTTCCTTTTCCTTCCCTTCCTTTCTTACACCATTTTTCCTTCCATCTTTCCTTACACCATTTTTCCTTCCTTCCTTTCCTTACACCATTTATCCTTCCTTCCTTCCTTCCTTCCTTCCTTCCTTCCTTCCTTCCTTTCCTTACACCATTTTTCCTTCCTTCCTTCCTTTCCTTACACCATTTATCCTTCCTTCCTTCCTTCCTTCCTTCCTTCCTTCCCTTATACCATTTTTCCTTCCTTCCTTTCCTTACACCATTTTTCCTTCATTCCTTCCTTTCCTTAGACCATTTTTCCTTCCTTCCTTCCCTTCCACCATTTTTCCTTCCTTCCCTTCCACCATTTTTCCTTCCTTACTTCCTTCCTTTCCTTATACAATTTTTTCCTTCCTTCCCTTACACCCTTTTTCCTTCCTTCCTTCCTTCCTTTACACCATTTTTCCTTCCTTCCTTCCACCCTTTTTCCTTCCTTCCTTCCTTCCTTTCCTTACACCATTTTTCCTTCCATCCTTCCTTCCACCATTTTTACTTCCTTCCACCATTTCTTATTCCTTCCTTTCCTTACACCATTTTCCATTCTTCCTTTCACCATTTTTTCTTCCTTTCTTTCACCATTTTTTCTTCCTTTCACCATTTTCCTTCCTTACTATATCTGTCCGTCTTTCTTTGCATTCCTTCCTTTTTGGGGGGTGTTTTAATCCTCCTTATGCCCTAACATAACACACACACACACACACACAGGAAATTCCTCGAGATGCCCGAGTTCAAGGCTGAATTGTTTAATTAAATTAATCTCACTGCATCAGCTCGCACAGATGAGAGTGTCACAAATAACAGCATCCAAAAGAGAACCACTCTGTGTGTGTGTGTGTGTGTGTGTGTGTGTGTGTGTAGTGTGCGTGCACGCATGAGAAATTCACACAGCACAGTTGCCTGTCCCAATTTGTATTGTTTGTTTACGCTCTGCACTAACATCGAGTGAGCCGTCCTAGCGTATCTCTAGCAGAGAGGACGTTACATAAACGTCTAGACATCAATGGCAGTTCAAAGGATTCATTGCAGCAAAAAGTTAATTAGCAAACTGATTCCTCCTGCATATTCTCATCAGCTCCACTCCACCTCTGCCTTTCATCTCTGTGGCTTTAAAAGCACAACACCGTTTCAATAGCGTATGACATTTTGGCTCCCGCTTTCCAGTGACACACTGCAGTGTTTCTCAAGCAAGAGATCTAAAACTTCAGTGAGCTAAAACCTCTGAGTTATTTTAGTGTTCTATTATATATTTAAGTATTTCAGGAGTTATGTAAGGTAATGAAGACATGCTCTGGCACTGATTTGCTGTATCAGGCGAAGCAGAAACAATTTGTTGGAGAAAATTGTGTCATGTTTAGAATTCAAGGAATAGTTCACCACAAAATGAAAACACTTTTATAATTATTTAATCACATTCATGTTGTTCTAAACCATGTTGTGTTATTTTTATATCCAAAACTCCATTAAAAGTGTCATTAAAGCAGTCCGCTATATAAAGTAGAACAATATATTCTACGTTTAAATATATGTTGCATCTATATGAAGCCACAGCTTTGTGTGAGCAACTAAAATGTACTAATCTAAAAATCTTCCCATCCACCAAAACTCCGATATCAGATAAACAAAATGGCACATTAATGTGACACGGACATCAAAATGCCACACAAAGCTATCGTAACTGAATATTGTCCGACAATGTCTCAAAACGTGCTCAGAATGGCTGACTCTACAGTCAGAATTTCATATATTTCAACGTTCACTCAAATATTTTTCATCATTTTCCTTTTAGGCCAAATTATCTGAGCTATGCCATCCATCCACATTCATCTTAAAGCTCTTTACTCCTACTGTATGTCAACAATTGACTCATTAATATCCATTTTTATTTCTCCTAAAGGAATTTTAGGAGAAACATCAGAGACAAAGTTCATACTTAAAATAAATGCAACTGAGAACTCTATGAATTCCCCTGAGATCTGAAAGAGCAATGTATGAGCAATAAACTCTTCCTCTGTTAACTCAGGAAAACATATGATTAAAGGTCAGTTGAATACTCTCACTTTGCAAACATCTGCAGAGCCATATGCTCAACTCCTAACCTCTTCAAAGACATCTGCTGCTCACTGGAGCTGTCCGGGGTCCTGAACTGAACATAGGCGACTGCTTTTGTCTCAAAGGAAGCCAATGCGTTCTATATGGGTAAAATTGCCAAGGAACTGTCCGTGGTCCTGAAAATTGTAAATGGGACACTGAATCTGGGGAGTAAAGACCGCTAAATTTAAACAACTGCTTTTGATTTTAACTTAACAGAACCTGCGGCCCGCTTTTGGAAGATATGAGTTTGTTACTCCTGGTTGTTGAAGGTCACATTAAAACTGACTTCAAAACTTTATCAGACCAGCATCATTTATTTTTGGTACTTTTCTAATGCCTTCTAGATTTTCCTATTTCAGCCTTGTCCTAGACTTTCAAAATTAAACTATGAAAATCCATAAAATTAAATGAAATAAACATAACAGAGTGACTTTTTGCATTAGATGTAAAAAGCAACTGCCACACAGAATGGCTATTTGCACTCCAATAGTCTGGTGAAACAGAAATTAAGGGTAAACTACGTCCCTAGTGTTGCTGCAGTGGTGTGGGATGAAACAACAGTGTGAATGTGCTTTATTTGTGTGGACGACCTGTGTTCAAATCCACCTTTTGTCCCACTTTTTCCACCCTGTTTCCTGTCTACACTCTTAATATTTCCTCTAATATTAATTATTATTATAAACAAAAATGAATATAAAAGGTCAGTTTGCCTGCAGTGATTTGGTCATGGTGAAGGTCAGATAGTAAAATGAACTATGGTTTTATGGCAGTAATATTGTAGCAACAATGTTTTTTTGTCAGAAGTCTGATGGTCCTATTTTAAGAGTGCTTAGCACAGCGCTATGGGATACGTCATACACTCAATGTAAGTGGGCATGGCCATGAAGTTAAGTCACACGAAATTGCACGTGCAAAAGCACAAATGAGCTGGGTCAAATGCACTTTAACCTGTTAATTTTACTTTTTTAACCTGTTGATACGCACTCTCTTTTTGAGCACAAACCATGAAAATGACATACCTGAACTTAAATGGATGTATTTACGGGACCCTTTGTAGTACGGACACAGTTGTAGTATCTTTTGAAAGAAGACACTTTGGGCTTTATTTCCCAACTTTCAGAATTAATATATGTTGTTCTTGTTAAGTTAGAGAAGCTGAAGTTTATAGTAATGGAAATATTTTGTGCTGAACATGTTTTTATAATCTAAAAAAAACAATAATAAAGTGCCAAGACAAACCAGAAATATAATGTTCTCAAAGCCACGAGTCTAAAGAAGTTACGTTTCAAATTTGAAGATGACATAACAATAAATGAGGTTCCTGCGAACATTTTTCTCTGTAAAATTGCTGGAAGCGTACAGAGTAAAATTAAGGCTCCGCCTTTCAAGACGGCACAAAATCTGACTGCACTGCTAGGCTATTATGAATAAAACTACGCCGCATTTTTTTAAATAGACTTTGGAGTCAGGCTTGTTTTGTTTATGAGACTCTAATATATAAGATCATATACAGTTTTACAACATGAATGCTGCTCAGATTGCAGTTTGTTGAAGAACCGATGACGAAGGGTAATTCTTTCAGGCGAGATCTCATGTAAACAATGAAGAATATATCAATATTTCTCAGATTTCATCACTTTTATGGACAAAAAGTGCTGTTGGATGCTTTTCAATGAACGCTTGTCATGGACGACTGACCCAAGTGTGTTGAACTGGATTCATCTGGCGATCGCGTTTTCATATTAAAGGTATGAAGTCCTGTTTTGATATTGCATGTTTTCATTTGTACTCCTGGCACAAATAACTAAATTGCCGTTTCTGGAGCATTGCTATCGTGAAACAGAGATCGGATGTCAATTTTGAACCCTTAGACCTTTGAAAAGATATATAATTTGTTAACATTAATTACATTTATAGAAGGTAAATTATATATTAAATGTAAGCAGAGTGATGTCACCACCGCGTGCGGTCGATTGCGTATCAAAAGGTTAAGGTTTGTCCTCCAATAATTGCACCATCTGCAACCTATTATATATAAACTTTCCTGTCAAGAAATTTAGATATAAATTAAGACAGCCCATTCATAATAATTTCAAAGTGTAAATAGGCTGATATGGAATGCATTAGAATAATAGAAATAATGACCATTTGTGAAATAATGACCATTTGTGTCTTACATTGTTTGCACAATAACCATATCCTTGCTGTGAGCTTCGTTCTAGTGTGCTTTGGTGTTTCTCAGGAAAATAGCAATTTACACATTGCGGCACTTCATTAACATAGAATACACCCAGAGTTTGTGCGCATACACCCATAGATAGCACAAACACTCCTGCCCATGCCCAGTCTTGCACTTGGCACTGGCACAAAAAATTGCATTTCGAATTAGCGCTCTCGTGAAAATTGGATAAAACGTAGTGCACGGTCATGCGCCTAGGGCAATCACAAAATAGTGCCCATCGTTTTAGTGCAAGTAACAATGGTGCTACTACAGTAATATGGTGTTATTATAGTAACCATGTTTAAGACAAAATTGCACAAAAAAAATTGCAAAATAATAATAATGTTTTAAGTACCAAAAGTGTTTAGGGTCATTAGAGACACAAGGCATGTAAGAGTGTTGCTTTTGTTTTTTCCCCCAATAAAAAATATTTTTTTATGATTATTTCATATCTATTTAAGTTTACTAATCACATGCATCTATTTAGACTCAACAAGTGCCTGAGAAAATACATATGTGTAATGTATGTGTAACTTACGTGTAGATTATGTGTTATGTGTAGCTCATTATATGTTTGACAGCCAGTTGCATCTCATCTGAAAATACTTGTTCTAGATTTGTCCAGATTTGTTGAATTATCGCTTTATGAAAATTAAAACATCAAAATATTAATCATATTTTATAACTGTCTTAAAAGTATTTTGAAAATGTTACACTATCTAGGAATTTTTTATCCATTTTTGATAGATATAAGTGCCCGTATTTTCCAGTCCAACAGTATTTTGCCAAAGGATGCAAAAATGTGAACAAAGTTATTCAATTGTGTATTTAGGAGATAAAATGTTAGCTAAGAAATTAGCCTTAGCAAGACAAAAGAGTAAAACATTTTAAAACTAAACAAAACAGGCCATTAAACAAAACCATGAATGCAGACAGACCACAGCAGTGCTCATATTTTATTCAAGTAATACTGCAAAAGCACAAAACAATTCAAGAAAAGCTTTGTTGTTTTACTCTGAATGAAAGTGCAAGAGAAATAGAGAGAGAGAGAGAGAGAGAGAGAGAGAGAGAGAGAGAGAGAGAGACAGAGAGAGAAGAAGGGACGCTATAAGCCGATTAAAAGCTGTAAATAGGCTTAAACTTTGACACAACTGAGGGCCCAAACAAATATGCCCTTTTATTTATCTGCAGGACTCATACGTGAGGATGGCGATGTCTTGAAGTGCACAAACAATTTTCCCTCTTTGCAAGTAAAGCCCCTTTTTCCCCCCTTAAACAGATAAACAGTCTTAGTTCTATCCCTGGGTTTTATTTTTTTAAATATGCTAAGTGTCTGTCCAACAAACAGCAGCGTCTCTCAGGTGGAGTGGTAGTTTACACTTACATCACTCTGTTTTGTTTGCTCAGAGTACAGTCTGTGGGGAATAGCACTGTAGCACAAGGGCCTTTTAAGCTTTGTTTGTTTATAAAAGTGGTGACAGTGAATGTCAGTGAATGTTGTCAGGTAAATGACAGCGCTACCCCATAAAAGAACACAATGACTGCTGAAGTTAACTTGAGAATCTAGAAATAAACATTCACACTCTCAAAAACTAAATGATAAAGCGATAAGCCACAAACAATTACTTAGGAACTACCTAGAACACCCTAGGAACTGCATGGCAACACACAAAAACACTCAGACCACCATAGCAACCACTTAGCAATGCTCTGGCAATCACCCAGAACACCCTAGCACTGTGGTGGTCGTTTTGCAAAGGCAAGCACAACTAAATAATGTGTCTAGTTATTCAGCTTGTGACTGTATTGCTAATGTCAGTGATGCTTAAATGTTCTCTCGGTTCTGCAAACGCTTCACATGAAATCACATCAGACTGGCTGAGCTCAGGACCTAAAGGATAGTCTAGAGTTACCAACTCATGAACTTGACAACATCAGCTCTGAAAACTGAGAAATTCTAAGAACTTCCTTCATTTACTTATTCCCTTGTGAATGTGAAGGCCACATTCATTTCCTAGTATCACAAAATGTCCAGGAGATTTTAAAGTAGGCCTCTATGGCTATGTTCAGACTGCAGGCAAATCAGATTTTTTCGCAAATCAGATCTTTTCGGGGAGACTGTCCGCACTATTAATGGCAGGTGATCAAATCAGATTTGCACGTTCAGACATAACCAACCTATCTACATGGGTTGCTTTGGTAACAACGTAGGCGCACCCACGTGACGATGCTTTCGAAGCAGGGGCGGGAAAAATGGAGGTGCATCATCTTGCTCTCCAAATAAGCGCCCTGTCCAGTCGTGGTGCAGAACTACTCCATCGCACAGGAAAAACTCAGCGAAGGAGGCGACTGGTAAATATTGTGATGTTCTGTGCTGTAGTCACCGATTTTTCACTCCATCGTTTTGTGTCATGTTAAGAGAGATGCAAAAGACCATTTGAAATCCAACTTTTTTTGTTAAAATACTTAGTTATCCCAGCATACAGAGACAACCGTAAGATATTTATAGGTTAACCTTCTCAAAAACTGAACACGCTTTGTCTCTGTGACTCTATATAAATTCCTCTGTTTTGAGCAATCCATCCACACTAACACATTAACTCAGCCAATGGCAGGAGTTGGGGCAGGACTATATGTTTCTTTGATCAACAGAGGACTAGGGACGTATTGGAAATCAAATGCTTATTTTGGAAATTCACTTTGGTGGTGCTTGTGATGCAAATGTTCCACACTCAGCTTTAAACTGGACTTTTAATATGGCAGAAATTAAAACAGAGGTGTATTACTACTGCATACTACTGCATTTTCTAAGCAAAACCTTACAAACGAGAGAGAAAGAGCTGCTGTTGCAAGGAATATATGTTTTTAGAGGCACCAAGCAAGAAAGCAACCTGAGGTAAGAGTCTCTTAATCAAGGACACAATGGTGATCAGTCTATGTATACCTTAAACAAGTCTCACTTAGCCAGACTTCTGACTTGTGGTAAAAATGACTGGTCCTAATTGCAACTTATTCTGGCACAAAGAAAAACGTCTGGGTTACTGTTAGCGTACTGTGAGCCCCGATCTCTCTGAATCGTTTTCCAGAACACCAATTTTGATTAGCAGATGTCTTTTGCAGTCCCACCTCCCATACTCAGCAAGCATATATAAGGGCGGACAAAAGGCAGGCTTGTCAGGACTTTCAACAGAAGAGTCCCTCCTTTTTGGGAACCAGGGTTACACTTACAGTAACCTAGACGTTCCCTTTTAAGTCGGTCACTTCAACATTACTGTCGAATGACGACTAGGGGTCAGTAAAGAACTTCATATTCAGGAGGGAAGGAGGACACAGGGGACTGGTTTCTTCCACTCACAGGTAAAGTTTTTTAATAAATAAACCTCAGCACTTACGGCTTCACAAATGCACGTCAGCTTTACAACTTTACAATAACACATCACCTTCACAATCAGTCCTCTTAGCGCTGACGTGGTCTCTTTTAATGCCGCTCTCCCCAAGCTCACTACAATTGGAAACGGGTGTTAAAGGGGTCATGACATGGGTTTTTTTATTGTATTATTATGTTCCCTTAGGTGCAATTATAGTATTAATATATTTTTTTTTTAAGAAAAACTTTTAAAATCTAGTGATTTATGACCTTTTCCCACCCTGTTTCTCATCCTCTGATTCAAACAGTCTGTTTTGGGGGCGTTTTCCATTTAAGACTTCAGTGTTAACGCCCACTGTTATGATTGGCTAACGTCAGTGCCTATGTATCAATTATTGACGCCCCAGCCAGAACAATATGCAAGTAAACTAAGTAAAAACACTGTGATTATTCATAATGAATGAAATTGCGCTTTAAAAAGTAGTTTAAAGTTTAAAATAGATTACTTACAGTTTGCGTCGTCGTTGTTCCCAGAATAGTCGGCACGGACTTATCTTTGAGCAACAGTTTTCTGGCAAAGCCAGCATCATATTGAGATTTGTTCTCAAAACAGTCATCCTTAAAATGTACAGAACAAACGCTTAAGTTAACCTTGCTGTGACTGGGACGTCCGCAAAAAATAAACTGCATCCATTTTTCCCTGACGCCTGGATCTTTCGGCAGCTTATTCAGAGGTTTGTTTGACCACAGCCAGGAACAGCACATCTGTGTGGCATCGTAATTTTCCTGTGCACAAGTAGTCTCTGTCAGAGCTCGCTGTCCATCGACTGAACACTTGTGAGGCGCACGGCGATACTGAAATGAGCGTGAGTTGTCTTGGCGCTTAAAGCGTAGTTATCTTGTGCTGGAGGCGGTCATATGCAAACGCTGTTACGCCACTTCTAACCGACACGTCACTTCTAACCATGAATCCAGAACGAGCTGTATTTTGAGCTTGATTAAATAAATGATTCGTTTAGAATGGGGAGGACGTCTTAAAATATTAAACTTGCAGGACGTTTTAATGATACAAAGACCTCTTATATACCAAAAGATCAAGGCAAATTTGGTTTCTCATGTCATGACCCCTTTAATCATTATCTGGCTCAGGTGTATGCACCCTTAACGCTTTCTCTCTCTCTCGGGACGAATGCTCAACCACACTCCTGCTGCCACATGGTCCTTATAAAACAGTGCCACAAAACTGATTTGGCAGAGCTTCATCCCTAAATTGTGGTAGAAAGTTTGCAGAAATCCAGCTTCCACACATGAATGGTGAAGAGTCCTGGAAAGTGAGTGAGACATTAGTGACACTGCCATAGACTGTTTTGAGGAAGGACTGAATGTCTTTTCTGTTGTATTTATATATGTCACTTGATGAGGATGTTAGAAAATGCAAACGTTATCTTGTGACATGCAGGGAGCACCTCGTTGTGGTAGTAGCTATGGCGGCCATTACCTAGGTGCTCTCTGAAATGCTTTCAGCGTAATCATTCTCCCTAACTTGAAGCCTTTCAAGTGGTGGAAAATATATTAACTGCGTGCGCCTACTTGAACGCTCACATTGTGTGAGAGAGCTCTTGACTCATTTGGCTCTCAACCCTAGTTGCTGCAGATGTGCTAGCAAAATATCTTTGTGCTTGCCACTCCAAGTTCCTGACTGTGCTAAAATTAGTGCCAGCTGGCGTTTTTCTTGAAATAAGAAAACCACGGCTGTAAAACCAACAAGAAGGTCCTTCACCTCTGAACACAGTATAGGTGTGTCCTGCCCTCAATCATGGAAGACGAAACGCTGTTAAAGCGAAGCGGCTGCCTGTGTAAACGTTCATCACGTTCAAAACTGTGTAAACGTTCATCATGGTTCCCATCTGGAAATGCCTGGTAATGCACTCAAAGCATTTGCGGGAGAGGAAACAGGGTCTCGGTTTCTGTTCGAGAATGTATGGTAATTGGGTTTGTGGCAAAGTGTGGAGGAAAAGGAGCTCTTTATCGAGTATGTAATTGCAATTCTGCATGTATACTCTTGTTTTTATGTTTAAAAGAACACATGATTTTAACACTCTCACAGCAGTGGTAGCGGGAAAAATCTTGTGCCCTAACTTGGTTGCATTAAAATACAAGATATTTATACTTGTTTTAAGAGAATGTATCTTAAATATAAGTGTATTTTTTTCACTTGGTTACAATTCTGCAAGTGCAGTCAAGACAAAATATACTTATATTCAAGATCTATTCTCTAAAAGCAAGTCAAAATATCTTATATGCTGCTTCTCAGGTGAACTACCCTCTCTCACTTTTCTGTTCACTTCAATCCATCTTTAACACACAAAAAACATTATTTTTATAAATAAAGCTGCATACTGCCAATTTTCTTCACAATAAGAAATGAACAGTGACATATATTTTGATTCAACAAGTCATGAGCCATCACGTTACAGTCTAGCTGCATTAAGCATGTGTGCTCGAGCATCCCAAGACAGTGCGCGTATTAGCCGGGTGCAGTTTCAATCTCTCCCCCTTAGATCGGGACATTCGTGCAACTCATAGAAGAGGTGCTGACCGCACAGAGAAGTGGCAGTTTTGGAATTTGCAGTTATTTATATGATCTGCTTCTGAACTTTAATAAAGCTATAACACATAAAATATAACTGCATTTAAGATGTAACACCAGGGTGTTTCCTTTAAAGAGCATCAGCTCCATTTACTCCACAACGAGAGTGCTTCTGTCTTTACTTATTTTGTATTTTTGCAATTACTTTGCAATTTACATCACCTGAAGCCGTTTGGAAAGTTTAGAGTGCATCTGGACTGTGTAATTCTTACTCTCCTCAGTCAGAACTGCAGTGCTGCTCTCATCATTAGATTTTAATGTGATCTCATGTTATGTTAAATGAGATCAAACAACTATTTGACAACGGAAATGTTTGTAGACGATTTTTTAATGTTTCCGTTGTCAATAATGTCGACTAATCATTTCTGCCTTATTCATAAACTCTGAGTGCTTCTTTGCAGCTTAGAATTTTTTGGAGAAAGCATATTTGCATCTTTGAACAAGCTCAACTGCAACAAGAGAATGTCAGGAATCCTTACCTGTCTGCCTCGTGAATCTCTGAAAGGTTTACCCAGAGATGCCACTCAAGTGCACTAAACAAAAGAGATGGTTGTTGACTTTAGGAGAGCACAGAGTGACCGCTCTCTGCTGAACATCGACGGCTCCTCTGTGGAGATCGTCAAGAGCACCAAATTCCTTGGTGTTCACCTGGCAGAGAACCTCACCTGGTCCCTCAACACCAGCTCTATCACCAAGAAAGCCCAGCAGCGTCTCTACTTTCTTCGAAGGCTGAGAAAAGCACATCTCCCACCCCCCATCCTCACTACATTCTATAGAGGGACTATTGAGAGCATCCTGAGCAGCTGCATCACTGCCTGGTTTGGGACTTGCACCGTTTCGGACCGCAAAGCCCTGCAGAGGATAGTGAGGACAGCTGAGAAGATCATCAGGGTCTCTCTTCCCTCCATCAAAGACATTTACAAAAAACACTGCATCTGCAAAGCAACCAGCATTGTGGATGACCCCACACACCCCTCTCACAAACTCTTTACCCTCCTCCCGTCTGGCAAGAGGTACCGAAGCATTCGGGCCCTCACGGCCAGACTGTGTAACAGCTTCTTCCCCCAAGCCATCAGACTCCTCAATACTCAGAGACTGGTTTGACACACACACACACACACACACACACACACACACACACACACACACACACACACACACACACACACACACACACACACACACGTGTCCTGAGTTGCACTTTTATTTTGTCACTTTATAACTGGCAGCTACCTCAATAACTGTAGAACACTCATAGTCTCATAGTATGTTATGTTTACATTTGGCAAATTTAGAAAATGTCATCTTTTGCACTACTGTGTACTGTCTTTACTGTGTCTATTGTCCTGTTCATTGTCAGTAATTTATTGTACTGTCCCGTACTTTTTGCACACGTTTGCACGTGCACTTTATATAGGTATTTTATTTCGTTGTGTTGTCTCATGTGGTTCTGTGTTTGTCCTATGTTGTTTTATGTAGCACCATGGTCCTGGAGGAACGTTGTCTCGTTTCACTGTGTACTGTACTAACTGTATATGGTTGAAACGACAATAAAAACCACTTGACTTGACTTGAAACTGTCCAGCAATCCTCTGATGGCTTAGGCAGCGCAACTCTTTGAAGAGCATGAGGATTTTATTAGTCTCGATCCTCCAGGATTTGGACGGGAGTGAAGGGAACTACCTTCATCTAAGTGCAGAAGCGGGACATGAGTGTGCTTCAAAATGCTTCTACCACCTGTGAAAGGATGGTAAAGCCTTTCTGCTCCGCATGGTTTAGCATGGTAGAGGCGTTCACTCATGAAACGTGGGTGCGAGCCGAGAAGGGTGCACGGCATATTCAGGAGAGCTCGGCATACACCTTCAACAAATGGAAATGACTCAAGCCTGATGCCTCACCTTCCAATGCCATGGCAAACAATCATCTGGGGATATGCCAAACAAAATTTTACCCTTCATCTAGCGGAGAATTTCGTTGGTATATTCCACAGATTAAAACACTACAAATGGAGAGCAAGGAGCCCCCCAAAAGCTTGCACCGGCGGGAGTCGCCTGAAATCTCTGCGCTCCATATCTGCACCTCCCACAACACCTGTCTGTGCTCCACAGAGGAGTTGTTGCAGGAAACTGTAGACGTGGCAGCCTTCTTCATTAAGAATGCCTACCGCGATTTTAGTGTGTTAATGCTCATGCATTCACAGAGAATACATTGTATCATTGAACATTGCTTCAGCATGGGAACTGCCCAAGCATTAAAGACAGTAGTTGTTCAGGAAATACACTTATTATTCCATCCTGAAAAGGACGTTTGTATGTAAAATACACATGTGTTGCATTTTGTTTGTATGTAAAAATGCACATTTTTGAACACACAAACAGGAGTGGGATACCACTGCTCTTTTGATAATCATAAGCATGCACTTTGCCGGGCACCCAGGGAATGAAATATCTTCTGTTGAACCTCACACAGCTAGGTAGGAAGATGATTCTGTCTGCTGACTATGTGCATAACTCACAATGAAGGGAGTGATTTATAGAGAGAGATATGTTCTCGACTCATGAAGGAGAATGTTCTGACAAGCCAGTCTTTCATCCGGCCATATATATATATGCTCACTGAGCATGGGATGCGGGACTTCGAAAGACATCAGCCAATCAAAATGGAATGGCATAACGGAAAACCATTCCGGCTCTCGGTAGCGACCCCTAGTCATCATTAGACAGTAATGTCAAAATGACCGACTTGAAAGGGAATGGCCACTTAGAAAGAAGAGAATACCTAGTTGTTTTTTTGTTGTTGTTGGTGGCAAGTCTGCCTCCATTCTGATTCACAGTTCAATCAATTACAGATGAATAAAATCAAGTTCCTCATGACATTTCTTTTTCTCTCATTAAATATAGTGTTTCACTCTGAAATGTGTAGCATTAAGGATAGAAAATGGTTTATGAATGGCATTTCACATTGACATAGTGTGTAGTTAAAAAGTGAGAGTTTCTTGTTAAAATTATGCCACTAGAGTGACATTTCTTTGTTAGACTGTGTCAGAAAAATCTATAAAATCATGATCTGTGTTCAAAGAAGCAAGCAGGAACCGTTCAACTGAATTAATCCGCAATGGCTATTCCATTAAGACTAAATCAGCATCTCGAAAAAGCAAGAAATAACCAGTCTAAATCCACATTTACATTTCACATGGCTGATTCATCCAATTCAATACATCATAAGGCAGTTAACTTCAAAAGCCATAACATAGTCTATGATGCAGACTATAATACAATCATATTGTACAATTAGCTAGCTTCATTAACAGAACGGCAAACCTTCTCATCCGAATAGGAATGCTAATGTTCAGTCCAGTGACCCCTAAACAGTGGAACAAAATGTCAGAGTTTAACAAGCGTTTAACAAATATCAGTCCTCATTTGTGTGTACTCTGATTATGAGATTTTAATGATGGTTCTTGATTTGAGAAACGCTTTCGATTTTCTCAGCTCGCTCGACTGGAACATTGTGGGTGCAATACAATTTCTCAAAAATAAGTGCTGGAAAAAATACCTTAAACATACAAAACTCTACTCTAGCAAACTGTCTGCTCATTCTGTATGTTCTCCTCTACTCTATACTCTTTTATTTTTTTACACAATGCTATTATATTTTATTTCATTTCATGTTCATTCCATTCTATAAATTTCTATTTGCGGTATTCTCCCTACATCTATTACTGCTTCTACCCCCAAAAAATGTCCAGCTCATGGAAAGCTAAGATAGGTAGCCCTGCAGGCCAGCGCACTCCCGGCATTGGTGGAGACCAGGCCAAAGGAATGTCTCTGACAGCAAACAGACGATTTGCTTTGATTGTAGATCAATAGCTGAGAAAATGAAAGTTTTCTTTATTAAGGCCAAAATGTGTCAGATCATCTATTTGGTGACTCTGCTAATGACCGAAGCCGGACCTCTCGGCTCATATCGTCTCCAAGCACCATTAATCAAATGGACCAAACCAGACGCTCTACCGCTGCCAACTACAGGAGAAGGACAATGAGTTGTCAGTGGAATCATTTAAGAAAGGATGAATGATCCTGTAAAATAAACTATCTGAGGGTCAATGATTAAATAGTAGTGTTTGCAAAGGCGAGCATCACTATTACTATTGCTCATGCTCAGGCTTGTGATTTGAACAAACTCAGTAAGTATCTGTAAGTATAACAATTTGGTGTGACTCATTGCCCACTGTTTGGACATGATTGACACCTCAAATCATGTGGCTTGTTGAGGAGAGGTGTGCCATTACTTTTCCAAGGGATCAGACTTGTTTTGTTTTTCTCCTGGTGAATGATAAAACGGGTGAAAAAATCCCATATATTTACATTGAAGGAGGGACACAAGCCATAGACTCCTGCAGAAGAGACCTACTGGAGGACTCTTTTGACTTAGGCCAGTAATCAACCACTGAGAACATCATAGTAACACCCAGAAAACCCTAAAAAAAAAACACATTGCAATGCTCTCAAAAGAACCCACAACACCCATTTTAGCAGGAACTTTTAAACAAGCATGTATCTTCTATTGTAAATGTAAAATATCAAATCAGATAATATGATTTTCAGAATATATCTCAGTTTACATCAGATTGACCAATGAGTTTACTTCAGAGTTAACCTCAAATTTCTTCATTTTACCTCAGTTAGTCTCACATTTTACCTCATTTTACATCAGATTTTCCCTCTTTAGATTCACCTCAGTATACTTCAAATTTATCTCAGTTTACTTCAGATTTACCTCAAGAGTTTATCTTATTGTATTATACTGATTATGAGATTCAAATATGAAATTTTGGTGACTTTTTATGCACTAGTTTGTGCTGGATTAACTTGTCTGCTGGTATCTTAACAAGCTTGCTTTTTGATGCACTGAAAATATTTACTACAATGTTGCAAATGTTACTACAAATGGCTTACAACTAGGGCTGGGATAAACGATTATTTTTTAAACGATTAATCTAGCGATTATTTTTTCGCTGCATCGGTTAATCTAACGATTCATTTTTTTCAGTCCGATTCGATTTGATTAATCGATTTGTGACAACACCAGTAATACTGGTTTCATCGGGGGTGGGGTGTATAAAATGTAAAAAAAAAAAAAAAAAAAACATTTGCCGGGAGTTTGATTGACTGGCGATCTGATCAATCAATCATAATACTATGGCAAGCCGTTTTAACTTTTATTCATTTCCATTCATTTCCAGGATATGAATTCTTGATATCAACAATTCAGTTTTCACTAGTTAAAATGATAGTTATTGATATCAGGAATTCGATATCTACTAGTAACAATGGCAGTTTTTGATATCAGAAATGACATTTCCACTAGTAACAATGCTAATTCTTGATATCAACAATTACATTTTTACTAGTTAAATGCTCATTCTAGATATCAAGAATTGTATTTCAACTAGTAAAAACTATAATTCTTGATATCTGTAATTGTATTTTCACTAGTGAAATGTCACCATAGGCTGCCATTCAAAATCAACTGTTGATATCAAGAATTGATTTCTTACTTGTTGAAATTCCAGTTTCACATATCAGAAATACAATTTGTACTAGTAAAAACTTTTATTTTTGATATCAAGAATTCAATTGTCACTAGTTGAAATGTCTATTCTTGATATCAACAATTGAATTGCTACTAGTAACAAAGTTCATTTTTGATCTCAATAATTCCATTTTCACTAGTGACAATGTTCATTTCTGCTATCATGAATGTGATTGTTACTAGTAAGTAAGCCATTTTAGATATCTGAAATTATATTGATATCAGAAATACATTTTCAGATATCAAAAATAATTTTTTTTACTAGTAGCAATTCAATTGTTGATATCTAGAATATAAATTTTTACTAGTAACCACGTAATTCTTGATATCAAGAATTCACATTTTTACTAGTAACAATGTAATTATTGATATCAAAAATATATAAATACAAAGCTGATATGTGTATTCGGAATTATAACTAGTAAGAAATGAATTCTTGATATCAACAATTGATTTTGAATGGCAGCCTATGGTGACATTTCACTAGTGAAAATACAATTACAGATATCAAGAATTATAGTTTTACTAGTTGAAATACAATTCTTGATATCTAGAATAAGCATTTAACTAGTAAAAATGTAATTGTTGATATCAAGAATTAGCTACTTGTGGAAATTTAATTTCTGATATCAAAAATGTCCATTGTTACTAGTAGATATCGAATTCCTGATATCAATAACTATCATTTTAACTAGTGAAAATTGAACTGTTGATATCAAGAATTAATATCCTGGAAATGAATAAAAGTTAAATCGGCTTGCCATAATAATACGCCATTTTTGTCCAACATAGTAGTCAGGAGAGAGAAGATTAGCGTCGGTGGATTTGAATTTGAATAATGGATTGTATGCTACTGTACTGACATCTTTCCGTGGTTAAAACAACAGTCCTTCTGATGTAGGCTACATTCATGTTTAGCCTATTTGATGCTATAAATTAACTAAGGAAAAGATGATCGGTTCACGAGCAGCTTTGACTGAGGCAATCTGTCACGACACATTAAAGAGCCACAAAATAGTAGGCCTATTTATGGTTTAATTTTCTTTGAATGTCCAAATTTTAAAGTTGAGACTTTATTAAATGTTACCTGCTTGGTCCTGTCTGTCAGCGCGTTGTCAGTGTCTTCTATGTATTTTTCACGACATTCATAGCTATAAGCGCTTTATTAATAGCTATAAGCGAAAACTTTAGGTGTCGACAACGTATTATAGCTTACTCCAACATCGAGTGCAAAGTGGGGAGTTGAAAAAAACTTACGGTGCTCTGTCATCTGCAGCTGCAACCGGGTGGCGCTAGAATGGAAGGCCATCTCCATTTTGAAAAGACGACATATCACGGAATTGTTTCCTTTTAAATTAAATAATTCCCATACTTTAGAGGAACGAGTGCATGCCGCCTTGCACTTCTGATAGTCTGAGGAGCCACTCGTGTTGACGCCGGCGCCGCCATCTTTGTTTTGGGTCTGACAATTCGACGCGCATATTTTGCGTCGACGTATTTTTTGCGTCGACGTCATCCCAGCCCTAGTGCTGGTGCATTGCCGTGGTGCTAGAATGGAAAGCCATCTCCATTTTGCAAAGACGACATCCATCCATCCATCCATCGTCAACCGCTTATCCTGTGTACAGGGTCGCGGGGGGCTGGAGCCTATCCCAGCTAACATCGGGCGAAAGGCGGGGGACACCCTGGACAGGTCGCCAGTCCATCGCAGGGCCGCAAAGACGACATATCACATAATTTTTTCCTTTTAAATTAAAGAATTCCCACACTTTTGATGAACGAGTGCGTGCCGCCTTGCACTTCTGGTAGTCTGAGGAGCCACTCGTTTTGCTTCTACACTCCGGCGCCGCCATCTTTGTTTTGGTCTGACGAATCATCGACGCGTCGTCCCAGCCCTACTTAAAACGTATAACAACCGTACCCTGTTTGGCGGTCTTATTGAACATATGCTGCCTGCTTTCTCTTCCGTCTCTCCTGCTCTTTTCGCACCATACTCACTATCCAGCTGGATGTCGTTGGCCTCTCTGATTTAGCACGGTAAAGTTTGACGTTTGACATTCGGGTTCGCAGATGTAAGGGACCATCTGAAAAGTCCACTCACTACGTTAAAACATATGAGACGTCCACTCATTCATTCAATTCACGTGCAAGTTATATATGCAGAAACAAAAACTGTAAAATAAATTGTCACATTCAGAATGAACTTCCCAGAGGACAGACAGACATACTACAGGTGAGATTATTACAATATTATATATGTACAGTAATCAATTTTAGAGTATATATCAGAAGAATTTTAACCAAAGAAAAAAGTTCTTCACCTAAGGCAATGGTGAAGTGGAAACAGGATTACCACTTTCTGGTTTTTAAAAATTTGTGGTCTGATATAAATAAATATGTACTCCCTAATAAAGTTAAAGAAACTCACTTTAAAATAATAAACAGATACTATCCTTGTAATGACTTTATTAGTAAATTTAAAGAAGGGTTTTCACCACTATGCAGTTTCTGTAATGAAGAAAATGAAACAATAATACACTTATTTTTTAGTTGTAATTATACTAATTTATTCTGGTCCCAAGTTTCTTGGTTTCTTTTTGAGTTATTTTATAAATTTGTCACAATAACTGAGGTAATGGTCTTCTTTATGGATTGTAACTCTGATTTATTGGAAATGAATAATATAACGAAACTTCTCATTTTATTTGGAAAATATCATATACATAAAGCAAAATGTATATCCACTGTACCAAATGTTAGACTATTTTCCACTGATTTGAAGATGTTTTATAACTCTCTAACTTCAATACAAAACAACCGCAAAGCTCTAAAGACATCAAAACTGTTGAAAAGTATACTTAATGTATTAGAAAGATGATTGATATGTGAAATAAGATGCAGAATTGTGATTTTTTTTTTTTTTTTTTTTTGTTTGTTTCACGGATTCAAATGTCTCTGTATTTCCCTTTAACGTTTTCTCAATAAAAAAAAAAATCAATTTTAGAGGATAGAAGGACTTACTACTTCATCACTAAAATAAAAAAAAATTATAATAATAACAAAATAATAATAATAATACAAAACAAAGAAAATATAATTTTGGTGAATTGTAGTTAATAGTTTTCTAAAATAATTGATTACTGTACTTATATAACTGATGATGTTGTAATAATATATCCTGTAGTATGACTGTCTATCCTCTGGGAAGTTATAAGAACACACTGAATGTAAAAAATGTATTTTACATTTTTTTTTCATATATAACTTGCACATCTGCGATGGACTGGCGACCTGTCCAGGGTGTCCCCCGCCTTTCGCCCAATGTTAGCTGGGATAGGCTCCAGCCCCCCGCGACCCTGTACACAGGATAAGCGGTTGACGATGGATGGATGGATGGATAACTTGCACATGAATTGAAGGAATGAGTGGATATCTATGTTTTAGCATAATGAGTGGAGTTTTCAGACGGTCCCTTACATCTGCGAAACCGAATGTCCAAAGAATGTCGAACTAACTTTACCGCGCTCACAGATTTGGCTCTGAGTGCATAACGTCAGTTGCTGCGTATGTAAATCCTGTAAAGGATGATATTAATGAATAAATTATATTTTTTTTAAACGGACTTCAATTCTGGACCTTTGTCAGTGAGGAAAGGGGGGAGTGGGCGAGTGGGTCGTTCAAACTACCCGAACCTCCCCTGTCTACAGGCTTGTGTTATTACTATATGTCTATTCCATCTGTGCAATTGTTATTTCACTACAGTTTACTTGTTTTGCCAATACTGTATAAATTAACATTGAATAAAGACAGTTAAATAAGTACAGTGATTAAAATGTATTCTGAGCTTGCTGGACTGGACATAAATGATGTAGAAGCCAGTCAGATGGGGTGAGCTTCAAAGCAGTGTGACAGAGAGAGAGAGAGTGGGTTGTTCATGGAGACAAGACTCATTTAGCATCAGAGCTCCGAGAGACAGGACTCAACCGGCCTTACATATCACACCAAACCATTTTAATAAGACAAGAAAATGAAACACATCGTACAAGTAAGAAGAGAGTGATGGAAAAAGAGACGGCATTCAGAATTGCTGTGTTCCAAAAACTAGTGAGCAGTCGGTCTAGATAGACAAAATTTAAGGCATTACAGGCATGTTGGCAGAATAATTATGCTGCCTTGTAAGACACCTTATTTGGTTCAAAAACGGAGGTAGCTTTGTTTGCATCCTTCATAGCTAAGTCAGTCTTATAATGAATTGTGATGAAGTGAAAATTGTATTCATTTGTGAAAAAGAATGATAAAAACAGGCCAATCTGAATTAAATTGTACTGTTTTAATCAACATTTCTCTGTGGTGTGTATTTTTATGCTTTTTAGAGAGTTGTTTTATTAGCCTAGCAAAATAAAAATCAAGTGTGAGTTAAATCTACTGTGCGTTCTGCATCAGAAACTGTATTTGTGTGACACGCAGAGTTGCTGCCTATGCAGAGGGCTCAAAACCAGACACATGAGGTTTCATTTATAGGTTGTTGCCTTAGTAGGCAGCTGCCAATGCAGACATTAGACACAAAGCAGCTCATTAGGAGCTAATCTGTGGAAACACAGTCTTCATCCTACAGTGTCTGTCTTTCTCTCTACATCTGTCTGTCTCTCAGTGGTATCAATACTAAAGACAGTCCAGAGAATCAGGGAACCACAAATCAAAATGACAGCGAGAGAAAGAGAGACAGACAGGGTGAGGGGAGATAAGGGCTCTCCAAAACTAGGGCATAAAATCAAACGTTGGGCCAGAGCCAGCCGGAAAGAGACAGCCCAACACACACACACACACACACACACACACACACACACAGACAGAACCATAATACAATCTTTCTTTGATGTGAGAACACATGCACACACACACAAGAGAGAGAGAGAGAGAGCTGTGACTGTTTCACTAAGTGCTGTTCAGCTAATCTCACACTTCTTTCTGTCAGATTTTCTCTCTCTCTCTCTCTCTCTCTCTCTCTCTCTCTCTCTCTCTCTCTCCTTCTCACCATGCAAGAGTAAAAAGATTTGACACCATCTCACTTTGCCCACTTTACCTGCCATCTATCCCTAACTCTGCCATTCTATTCTAGTCTAGTCTAGTCTATTACACAACTGGTTATATTCTATTATAACGTTTATACAACACTGTTCTATTCTATAGGATTCTATTTTATACGGCTACATTTTACATTGACATTTTAGTCATTACATAAAGTTCTATCTCATGATTTATTTTTTTTTTTACAATATATGGTCTGATTCTGTTCTATATTACTATGTTTATTCCACTACGTGCAGTTCTATTCTATTATATTCTATTCACTACTATATGGTTTGGTTCTGTTCAACATTATGAGGCTTACACTATTCTATACAGTTTTATTCTATATGGTTGCATTTTTGTATATCCAGTTCTGTTTTGCTCCATTCTATTTCAGTCTATTCTATAAAAATCTAAATCTATTCTATACTTTTCAGTTCTATTCCCTACTGTACGGTTTGGTTCTATTCTATTTGTAAAGTTTATTCCATCCTACACATTTCTAGTCAATCGTAATATATACAAATGTGCCTCCTTAAGCAAAGCCCATGCAGATTGGTCGAATTTGCCTATCCGCGGAGGAGAGGTGACATCGTATCATGCTGGGGCTGTGTCTGTACTGTGCTAGCTCCAGACATTTTTCCAACTCATGGCTTAGTGGTGAGTGCGATGTCTGTTGAGTCTACCCCTAACCATCGCACTCTCCTCCCCGCCAACAAGAGCCAACACCAATGCTCTGTATTCGTTTTCTTGATTCCTGGTCTGAGGGGAATTTCATCGACTCCTTGCTGGCCGTCCAGTGGGGTCTGTGCTCAAAACAAGTCTTCCAATCACAGACCAGATCTGCCCGGTCTCTGCCATCTCCTTGGACAGCCAATGACCTTAGTGGAAGACCGTTGAGTGGATCTCCCTGGTCACGGCCTCGGTGAGTCTGCTTATTTTTGGCAATCCTGAGGAGAAGATTGCGCTTTACCTAATCAGGTTAGTAAAGCACAATCCTCAAGTTTGTTGGGCGAAGGGCTCCATTTCATAATGGAGTTCCTATTGTCTTGAGCATTGTCTGAGAGCTGCACCCTGACCTGTCTGACCTTCTCCTGTGTTTCATGTCGAACTGATAGATCTGACGGTGTTTCCGGATGATTACCACATCCTGGCTGAGGTGTTCAGCAAGTCCCGGGCCACATCTCTCCTGCCACATCGCCCTTATCACCCATCGGCTTATTTTTGTGCACCTGGATGACATACTGATCTTCTCTCAGTCTCTCCAGGAGCACACCCAGCATGTCTGCCAGGTTCTCCAGAGGCTAGCTTTATGTTAAGGAGGAGAATTGTCAGTTCCTGGCATTTGTAGTCTCCTCCGAGGGGATTTGTGTGGATCCTAGCAAGGTAAGGGCTGTTTCCAGTTGCCCAATCCCTGATTCCCACCAGGCCCTGCAGAGGCTTCTGGGATTTGCCAACTTTTGAAGACACATTATTAAGAAATTCTGAATAGAATGTTGTCTATTCAGCCTTGTCTGGGTTACCAAATAGTCTGGTTGTCCATCTTAAAACACCCACCCGCATGCTTCCCCCCTGTTTTGTCGGTCCTTTTCCTATCTCTAAAGTCTTTAGTCCAGTGGTGGTGTGGTTCAAACTTCTACCCTCCCTGAATAGTGTCCATCCAGTTTTCCACATCTCCCGAATCAAGCCTGTGATCTATTCGTCCCTTAATCCACCCTCCCCCGGCTTCTCCCCTCCCTTTATGGTTGACGAGGCCCCTGCTTACACTGTCCAGCAACTGTTGGACATTCGGTGGAGGGGACAAGTTTTCCAGTCCTTGGTCAGCTGGGAAGGCTATGGTCCTGAGGTGAGGTGTTGGGTCCCAGCCCAGGACATTCTGGATCCATCCCTCATTAATGATTTCCAACACTGTCACAGGTCGGACCATCAGGGAGTGCCAGGTGGCACTCCTGAGGGGGGAGGTAATTTCAGGATCTCTGGTTGATCTGGTGGTGAGTCATTCTGTTATTTTGTGCTTCCCGCTTTCCCCACATTTCTTTGTTTGTTTGTTATCCCTCGTGTTCACATTTTGGCAAGCTCATAATCCTGATCAGCCACACCTGTCCCTTGTTTCCCTTTATAACTTCCTCATGTTTGATCTTTTGTGCCAGTGTTGGGACTAACCTAGTTACTGTATGGTCTCTCATCAGTCTGTTTCCTGCTGTTTTGTTTCTGTGTGTTTTGTGTGCAGCCCTCAGTCATTCCTCCTCTTTGTTGCCTTCCTTGCCTGGTTCCAGTAGGCTCACATTCCCACACTGGTTCCCTGGATTCCCATTAACTTCATCGACTGTTGGTTTCCACCTCTTCCCTGTGCCTTCCCTAGCCCCGTGCTTCAGCTGCAACCTGCTCTGATCTTCAAAGTGCTGTTTTAGTTGACTTTTTGTTGTTTTGTTGAAATTCATTAAAGCACTGAAAATTGTCTTTTTCTCTGAGTCCTCCTTGACTGTTCCTGACATTCTATACTTTTATATTCTATATGTTTCTATTTTATTTGGTTCTATTTAAGTCTATTCTACAAAGTTTTATTCTATTCTATTCACTATTATACAGTTTGGTTCTCCTCTAAATTGTAAAGTTTATTCCATTCTATACAGTTCTATTTTATATGATTCTGTTCTGTTTAGTTCTATTTTGCTGTATCCAATTCTGTTTTCCTCCATTCAATTTTAGTCTATCTATAAAGTTCTATTCTATTCACTATTATACAATTTGGCTCTATTCCACATTATGAGGTTTATTTCAAATCTCTACAGTTCTATTCTATATGATTATTTTCAATACGATTCTATTTTAGTATATCCAATTCTGTTTTCCTCCATTCTATTTTAGTCTATTCTATAAAGTTCTATTCTATGCATTTTTATACTGTTCAGTTCTATTCTGTATTGTATGGTTTATTTTATTATATACAGTATTGCTCTATATGATTTATTCTGTACATTTCTATTTTAGTCAATGCAGTTCTATTTTATTACTGCAGTAGACATTCTTCTCAGCAATGCTTACTGTAATTCCTCCCCAACTGTAGTCTGGTCTGGGATGGTTGATCAAGCCGTTATGTGGCACGATGGACTGGATATTCAATGCTGTGGTCGAAGCTGCAAAAAGTTATAGATCTATATGTCCTATTTAAATACAATAACTAAATGAGTAGTAGATTTCAATAATACAACAACACTATATGATTGATATATATTTTAAGCAATACAATATTTTAAAACACCCAATCAGTTTATATCTTGTTCCACTTGGACTTTTATCACAGAAAATGTGCTTTCATGTTATCCAGCCCTCTTAATCTGTAAACCCTGTGCTGAGCACAAGTTAATTAAAAAACAGTGTTGCCAGATTGGGACGAGTGATTGTTACAATTTTACTCTAGTCTCTATGATGCAAAAGCTGATAATAATGGTGCTACACACACACACACACACACACACACACACAGAGACAAACACACACACACACACACACACACACACAATCATATATCACCTAGATAATTGCAAATAGGAAACAGACGAAGCCCCACCCATTCACAATGAGCAGATCCATTAAGGTGGTAATCAATGATCCTCGACACTTTACCGCCACGCAGAGACAAATAGCACTTCATGACGAATGAGACGTTTTGTTAACGATCAGGACAGAATGGTAAAGGTCAAATCATTATGGGGATATCTTATGATAGCAGAGCAGGAGAAAAAAAAACCTCAGCCTATCCAATTTACAGTAGATAGTAAGTGGGATTAAGAGTAGTGCATCACAGATCGGAGTATGTTGAAATAGTCTAATAGTCTCTTTTGTATCTACTGTATTAAGCATCAGACGCTGAGGCACCCGCAGTGCAGTTTAAGTAGCTTATTACCCTCCTTCCCCCTTCGTCCAAAGTGTAACTGTATGTCATACCAACTTTATTTAGTAATAATTAAGGTAACTTCCCAGCCTCTCTAGAGCAGGGATAATACACAAAATATTTCCATTACTATAATCTTCAGCTTCTCTAACTTTAAAAAATAGCAGCATATATTAATTCTGAAACTTGGGAAATAACGGCCAAAGTGTCCTCTTTCAAAAGAGACTACAACTGTGTCCATACTCCAAAGGGTCCAGTAAATACAACCATTTAAGTTCAGATATGTAATTTTCATGGTTTGTGCTCAAAAAGGCGGGGCGTATCAACAGGTTAAAAAAGTGTAATTTGCCACGTCCAATGAGGAAATCGATCAAAATCGCTGAGGAAAGCTTTGATGTATCCAGTGTCATGAGCCCCTTGTTTTCAAAGGTTAATGTAGCGGAGTGATACACACAGTGAAGCGTCCGAGTGCTGATGGTGTGAGACCATCAGTACTCCTGGAACATCTCTCGTCCAATCAGACCGGAACTAACTGTTGTATACAACAGTTAGTTCTGGTCCTCGAGTCCATGAATCTTATAGGACAGGTAACATGCATTGAGTTAGCACACGTCAGTCAGCGAGCAGTTTCTTTGAAGTCATCACCTTTGTTTCTCACTCCATGATCACTCGGATTACTACTACTACTACATCACAGCTGGGAAATACAGTAAACTAATAGCTTCAGCTTTAAGTTATATCACAGCAGAGAGATACGCTTCCTTGATACTTTTGCATACTGGAATGTCTGTGTTGGCAAATGTAAACATTCAACATGGCGGAGGAGATTACGCACTGTCTACAGCGAGCTACTAATCAGACAGTGTGCAGTGAACGTTGTTCTTTTTCTCTTCTGTTTGGAAAATATTATATATATATATTTCATAAAAAGAGAGAATGACTGAAAGCAAACGGTGCGTGTTCCCCTCTTCTCGCTCTATAGCTGAAGACGACACACATCAGATTTTGCTGTTTGTTTGGGGGTAAGAGCACGCTGCTCTCGCGTTGCAGCAGGGTGGGTGCGAGCACTGCGATTTGCTTTAACAGGCAGAGTGCGTCGTGCTCGCCTCGCTTGCTTCCGGAGTCAGCACTCTCGAATGGATTTGGTTGAGGAGCAAGAGACGGGTTGATCCCTTTCTCTCACTCTCTCCCCAAACCCAGCTGTTCCTTCACATGATCTCGACGCTTCTTCGGATCATGAGGTGGATCATGATTTTCTTCCCGCCTCGAGCTTTCTGTCTGCGATAAAAAATCTACGGAGGAATTGCTCGATGTTGTTACTCGTGCGGTTGCCAGATTGGTCATGGCCACGTGAAAAGAGACCCCCAAACGCTCCAAATTAGGGGATAGATTTTATCTTCCAGTCTAAGAAAGGGAACGCCTCATGGGTTCCTTCCTTCTTTGATAACCTCCATGAAGAGCTTTTTCGCTCATGGAGAACCCCTAAAAAAAAAATAAATAAAAAAAAATAAAATATATATATATTTTCTTCCCGTGTTCACATACCCTCGACGCCATTATATTCGACTATCGTGGGTGCTGAGGCACGGCAGTATTCAGTGATGCTTCGAAGAGACGCTTATGGGCTATCTCTCGCCGGGCTCGGCATCGTCACTTAGAAGCCCTCTTTCCCTCAAAGCCTTGTAGGACAACCTCCACTTTAGTGGGAAGGGCTTATTAAGCAGCAGGTCAGGCTGGTGCTGCTCTGCACACTATGCTGCTCTGCACGCTATGCTGCTCCTCCCAGGGATTGGTGACAGTCTCGCCGCCCTCGAAGCCCCTCCATTCCCAAGCAACCTCTTGGTGTTTCGGGTTGCAGAGGCTTCCGTCAAAATTGGGTGTTTTCGCTGTTCCTGTATGTTATTCAGGACGCGAAACACCCGACAACCCCTCAACAGGAAGTGTTAAAATATAATACCCACCTCATAGATCCCGCAGCGTGGAAACTTCTGCCGGATGAATTCTTTTCTGTGGGTCTTATAAGGGCGCCAGGATTTAATTCACTCGCCGTTTTTCCGTGCTTCAACAGTATGTTCTCACTACTGTGAACCGGATTTCTTTTTATGTAAAAAGAAAAATCAATCTCCTGGTTAAAGGGGCCACGGTGTGTGTTCCCTTCCAGAGAGAGAGTTAGGCTATTACACTAAATACTTCCCGCTTCCCATGGAGGGTGAGGGGTGGCGTCTGGCTTAGATCTTAAAGCTTGAACTACCCGTGGGTGTTCAAGTCCAAGATGATGCCTGTTAAGACGGTCGTGTCTCAAGCCCTACAACTCGTTTGGCTGGTCACCATCGATCTTATGACGCACTTCTATGCTTCATTTAGAAGTTCTGCCACAACATGGAAAGTTCCTGAGGTTCACTTCTGGGGGCAAAGTCTTCCAGGGTCAGGTTCTTTCTCTCAGCCTAGCCCTTTTTACCCGCACATTCACAATGCATGATGTAGCGCTGGCTCCTTGTGACTCCGGGGCATCTGCATTCTGGATTATGTAGACGACTGGCTGATCCTAGCGCAGTTCCAGGAACTGGCAGTTCAGCACAGGGACATCATCTCAGCTGATCTGTTTCTCTGGGGTTGAGGCTCAACGCCAAGAAGAGCATACTCTCTCCCACTCAGAACACTGTCTATCGGCGCATCGTATGGAGTTCAATCTCAATGCGGGCACAACTGTCTCCCGCTAGTATTGAGTCCATTTAGATCACCATGAGCAAAGTCAGGCTAGGGCAAGGTTGCACTGTTATCAGTATCAATGATTTCCAGGTCTCAGGGCGAAGGCGTCCACAGTGACTCCTCTGGACCTTCTGCTCATGAGACCGTTTTTGTTGTGGCCAAAAGCCAGGGGATTTCATCCAAGGGCCAAAACCCCTAGGCTAAATAGGGTTACGCGCCTCAGGCTTCGCTCCTTTCTATGTGGTTCAGACCCCGGTTTTCTGCCTTGGGTCCCACTCTAGGTGCGCCTTGTTGTCGCAGGCTGCTAATCGACAGACGCCTCCCTGATGGGCGGGTAGCGGCCTTAAGTGGTCGTCCAGCTTAAGGGGATAGGAGGGTCGCCAGCCTCGGTTGTCACAGTCACTGTCTCGGGTTGATGGCTGTATTTCTGGCCCTGAAATACCTCCTCCTGAGGCTGCCATGTCTTGGTGCGGGTGGACAATGCAGCGGTAGCCTCTTACATAAATCATCAAGGAGACCCATGTTCTTGTCAGCTGTATTTCTGACACGTTGGGTTCTCCTTAGGGCCCAGGGCAAGCTCCTGTCACTCAGGCAGTTATATCCCTGGATGCCCGTGATATGGGAGCAGATTTACGGTCCAGACAGAAAATACCAACGGGGAGTTAAGAACTCCACCCTAAGGTAGTAGTTGCCCAGAGTTCACCAGCAAGGGTTTTTGCCTCTTACTGATAGCACCGCTGGCCGAACAGGGCTTGGTTCTCGAGCTAATCTCTTCCCTCGACGGCTCGCCTTTGGTGGTGCCGAACAGGAAGGATCTTCTGTCTCAGGCACAGGGCAATATTTCATCCCTGCCCCAAATTGTGGAATCTTTTCATGTTTGGCCCCTAAGGGTACCAACTGAGGGACACAGGGCTCTCTCCTGAGGTTATCGAGACCTTTTTAAATGCCGGGCTTTTTCCACTTGGAACAAGTTTGGGTGAGATCTTAGGGCAGAAGAGGACCTCTTCGCCTCTATGAATAGCGCAATGTCTCCTCGACTTCTCCCTGAAATCACCCAGCCCCCTTGGGTCTGGACGTTAAAGCACATACATGACCCAGAATGCGCCTGTATGCGTTTCTTTCCCGGTTTCTCTGCTCCCGGAGTCTTGGCAATGTTCACCAGCAAGGGTCTTGCCTCCTATTAATGGCGCTGCGTTGGCTGAACAGGAAATGGTTCTCGGAGTTAATATCTCTCCTCAACGGTTCACCTTTGGCGATTCCGATCAGGTAGGACCTTCTTTCTCAGGCTCAGGGGCATATTCATCCCCGCCCGAATTGTGAAACCTTTCATGCTTGGCCCCTGTAGGGTACCAACTGAGGTTCACAGGGCTTTCTCCTGAAGTTATCGAGACCATTGCAAGTGCTAGGGCTCCCTCCCTTGGAACTGATCTGGGTAGATTTTACAGGGCAGAAGAGGACCTCTTCGCCTCTGTTGATAGCGCAATGTCTCCTCTACTTCTCCCCGAAGTCACCCAGTCCCCCCTCGGGGTGCTGTTCGTGGTGGCGCATACATGGCACAAATGCGCCTGCATGCGTTTCCTTCTAATAAGTTCAAATTACAGAACCTGCTAACTGCCAGTTTGCTTCAGTTCTGGATTTTCTGTGGAAAGAACTGTCAGCGGGCACTTGCCTCGCCACTGCCAGGTTCTATGTGGCCTCCACTTCGGCTTGCCACGCCTTGGTGGGCGGGTGCCCTCTAAGAGGCATCCTTGCTAGGACCTCTTCATAGGGTAAGACCCCCCTTTTTTAAAACCTCTAGAGTCAGCGTTTGGTAGACTTCTGACTCTCAAGATGGTTTTTCATATGGCAATTACGTCTCTAAGGAGACTTGGGTTCCTACAGGCTCTGTCTCTTTTGCCGGCCTGTTTTGAGTTGCCCCAGGTAGGACCAAGAGCATTCTTTGCACCCTCACCCTGACTACCTGCCCAAGGTGCCTTTCTCGACCCTTGGCCAGTCATTCTCTAAGCCTTCTGCTCCCTGCCGCTTGTAATGCCGGAGCAGCTAAGACTACTCAGACTTTGTCCAGTCTGTGCCCTTCAGAATTATGTCCACCGCGATTTGCTAGTGGCGTAAAGTCAGGGCAGCAGTTCTTCACTTTGAAGCCGCGACCGGGTTGTCACTTTGGGTGAGGGACCTACTGCCCGGCCTACGAGGCGCCGGTCAAGCTTCGCCAGTAGGTTTTAGGGCGCACTCTTCCAGAGGGCTCTCCTCCTCTAAAGCCTTGGCTAGAGGTCTCCCTCTGCAGCAAGTTTGTGGTGCGGCAGGTTGGTCCTCTCCGCGCACATTCATTAAACTTTATGCCACTTGCCACTCTTGGCTCTTACGCCCTTGAGTTGACACCGAACAAGTTTGTGGTGCGGCAGGTTGGCACTCTCCGCACACACTAATCACATTTTATGGTTTAGATGCTTTGCTACTCTGGGCTCTTATGCCCTTGAGTCGACATCTCAGCTCATGCCTGAACAAGTTTGTGATGCGGCAGACTGGTCCTCTCCGCTCACATTCATCAGTTTTTATGACAAGTTTGTGTTGCGATAGGGTTCTCTTCGCACACATTCATCAAACTTTATGGGTTAGATGCTTTGCTACTCTGGGCTCTTATGCCCTTGAGCTCGACATCTCAGCTCATGCCTGAACAAGTTTGTGATGCGGCAGGCTGGTCCTCTCCGCTCACATTCATCAGTTTTTATGACAAGTTTGTGTTGCGATAGGGTTCTCTTCGCACACATTCATTGAACTTTGTGGGTTAGATGCTTTGCTACTCTGGGCTCTTATGCCCTTGAGTCGACATCTCGGCTCATGCCTGAACAAGTTTGTGATGCGGCAGACTGGTCCTCTCCGCACACATTCATCAAAAAATTAATGGTTTAGATGTTTATGCTACTCCGGCTCTTATGCCCTTGAGTCGACATCTCAAGCTCATGTCTGAGACCTCTCGCGTTTTTGTGAGTACACTGCACAACCATAGGGGTCCGGACAGCCCCAAGCGCGGCGGCGTGGGTATTACGCTCCTCGTAGCGCTTACCAGCGCAACATCGTAGTGAAGCCTTTTGTAAAGGGAACGCCTCGGTTACATGTGTAACCCTTGTTCCCTGAAAAAGGCGGAACGAGATGTTGCGCTGCTTTGCCGCACTGGGACGCCCCAGGACTGCTTTTCAAAAGGAGTATCTGACGACACCTGGTGACGTGTCCATTTATAGCCTGGCCGCAGGTGCATCTAATAATTACATCAGCCGAGGCTATAAATTCCGGTCAATGTTCATTGACGTGTTTCACACATTATTTCAGCTTGGCTCACAGCAAGAGCTGTTCCCCGTAGCGCTTAGCAGCGCAACATCTTGTTCCGCCTTTTTCAGGGAACAAGGGTTACACATGTAACCCGAGACGTTTTGCTAATCCTTGGCATTCTAGTGGTCAGTTTATCCAGATACTCAGGTGACAATTCACCCCACACTTCCTGTAGCACTTGCTATAGATGTGTCTGTCTTGTCGGACACTTCTCACGCACCTCACAGTCTAACTGATCCCACAAAAGCTCAATGGGGTTAAGATCCATAACACTCTTTCCCAATCATCTGTTGTCCAATGTCTGTGTTTCTTTGTCCAATCTAAAATTTCTTTTTGGTTTTCTATTTCAAAAGTGGCTTTTTCTTTGCAATTCTTCCCATAATGCACCCCTGAGTCTTCTCTTTACTGTTGTACATGAAACTGGTGTTGAGCGGGTAGAATTCAATGAAGCTGTCAGCGGAGGACATGTGAGGCGTCTATTTCTCAAACTAGAGACTCTGATGTACTTATCCTCTTGTTTAGTTGCACATCTGATCTTCCACATCTCTTTCTGTCCTTGTTAGAGACAGTTGTCTTTTGTCTTTGAAGACTGTAGTGACACCTTTGTGTGAAATCTTCAGTTTTTTGGCAATTTCAAGCATTGTAAAAAAGCCTTCATTCCTCAAAACCATGATTGACTGGTGAGTTTCTAGAGAAAGCTGTTTCTTTTTTGCCATTTTTTACCTAATATTGACCTTAAGACATGTCAGTCTATTGCATACTTTGGCAACACAAAAACAAACAATGTTAACATTTACATTTATGCATTTGGCAGACGCTTTTATCCAAAGCGACTTACAGTGCAATTATTACAGGGACAATCCCCCCCAGAGCAACCTGGAGTTAAGTGCCTTGCTCAAGGACACAATGGTGGTGGCTGTGGGGTTAGAACCAGCGACCATCTGATTAACAGCCCTGTGCTTTAGCCCATTACACCACCACCACATCTTTCAAATGTGTTTGATATAATGGCAAGTGATTTCTAGAACCAAATGATCAATGTAGCATGATTACTCAAGGATAAGGTGTTGGAGTGATGGCTGCTGTCTAGACTTGATCAAAAAGGACTTTTTCAAATAGTGATTGTGCTGTTTTTTACATCAGTAATGTTCTGACTATTTGTGATCAGTTGAATGCCAATGTCCTTCCGAAACAGCTCAATTTGTACATTATTCCAATGTTTGTTATTGACAAAACCTGCGTTTCGGGACATTTGGGGACGTTTTCCACTTGGAAAAAGAAAGATCAATAGATAACGTTAATGTGATACATTTGTTTTACGACACACTCTAGTTCAAGAACATAAACTGCAAACTGCTGCATTCATGCAAGATGTTACGTCAGGTACAGTACAGGTGCTGATGGAATTAATGTCATTTTCCAGCACAGTAGATTAGTATCGAGCTGCTAATTGACCCTTTGTTAATTACGAGGAATTAGTTTAAGCTAATCTGATAATGTCCTTCATCGCTCTCTTTCTGATAAGGTATTGACAAGAGCTTCCCTTCAGCCTGGACTACCCACAGATCTGCCAATACCAGTGACACCAGTGAGTGAAGAACACTCGGCATGAAGTGTTTGTTTGGCTACAGCCTACAGGGCTGCGTACTGAACTAAAGCCAGGACTTACATGGCTAACTAAAGCTAAATCAGAGAGGTTAAAGAACTAGTTTCAGTGGCAGTCCTGACACACATAGTGACCTATGCAAGTTTAGACATGAGCTTCCCCCCACCCCACTACACAAATAAAATATGGCCAATCAATGAAAGGTATATTACTAATATATAATAATAATTCGATTCTTCTGTAAATTTATCAGGCACAAAAACAACGATAATCTCAATTAGTGTTGGCGGCGACAATAAATTGAACAAATAAATTCATACAAAATAAAACAAACATAACACATTAATTTAAACATGTGTTTAAAGCAACACCATGTACAAATGTTTTGTTAGAAATGGACAAAATATAATTAATGATCAAGGACCCCAACACTCCGGTAAGCCTACATTAATGATTGATATTTTAGAGCTGGCGGGATGGATTTGGCGGGAAATTGTATACTTCCATATGTGTTTATGTCATGTGCGTAATAAAAGAAAAGAAGGTCCAGCGCTACTACAGTGTGTGCATATGTGCGGTGATCGGTGTGGTAGTAGTTTGAAGCTGAAAGCTTGTAGCCACAACACAAGAGCAGCTTTGACCATGGATCATTCAAACAGGCAACCCTCTGGGGAATCACTCGTTTTCAAAATAAAGAAACCTCGATCAGTGAAGAGTCTGCAAGTAAAAAGGGAAAGCGACTGAGCCCGTAAAAATAAAACACAAAACAACATCGGCCTGGCTTTTTCAGAAGTGGCGGCAGCTTCGAGATCTAAAAGGATTTGAAACCGACACAGAGTCGGTTGCTCGACAGGTAAGATATTTTATTGGACCGATAGTTAGCCAGGTTGCTCTCTTAGCGCAGTAGTTTGTTAGATAGCGTTAGCCACTCTAATGGGGCATTTTGTTATGGATTGTGGTACTGGAGTGCTTTCGATTTCGTTTTAAAGGAAGGAAAATGGAAAAAAAATCGATAAGTTATAATAGCTTCCACCATTTGACTTTATCTGATACGAGCAGCAATCCTTATGTCTAATGTCATTGCGTTTGTTATGCAACTTATTTAAAAAATAATAATAATTCAACAAGTTAAAACAACAGCGGAAGATATGCTACTTACCTGCACATATTTTTTAGATATCCGTCTTTTTCTTCTTTTCGTTTTTTTTAGATAATTTTTTGTTGTTAGTTACATTTGTTCTGATAAGATGCTCACCTGTAACCATGGTGTGGAGCGGAGGGGGGCGGGGCCGGGCTAGAATGTCGCACGCCCGGTCCCCAATCGGCCTGATGGGGTGCGCGAGGGATAAAGGCGGCCGGTGACACCGGTGACGAGAGAGAGAATTACGGGCATGTCCGTCATGTGTTTGTGTTTATGTTTGTGCTTTTGTTTTGGGTATAATTAAATTATTATTTATATTGACAAGCTGTTTCTCGCCTCCTCCTTGCCCATCGTAACCCCCTTAAATTGGTGCCAAAACCCGGGAAGGAGGAGGGATGCCTGTCGCAGAGTCCTCGACACTGCCGTCCACCCTGGGGAGCGCCGGTGCCATCTGCCGGGCGACAGAGTTGCCCGACCGCCCGGACGCAGGGAACGGCCGTCGTCCGCGAGGCAAGTGGGGACTGGATTCCCCGACCGCCTGGAGTGAGGGAGCTGCTGCCGGGGGCGGAGGAGTGTCCTGCCATCCCCAGCGACGTGGAGGGGTCGAGGGAAGACCGCCGTCCACGAGGGGAGGAGGGAAGCAACTCCCCGACCGCCTGGAGTGGTAGGGCCGCTGCCAGGGGCGGAGGAGTGTCCCCATGTGCCGCCAGAAAAGCGGAGGGGCGTTCTGTCCACTGAGGGTCGGAGGTTTGACTCCGATTCGCCCGGAGAGGAACGGCTGTCGTCCGCCGGAGAGTGTGAAGGAGTGTTCGAGGACCACGCGACGGTACATCAGAGAACCAGTGAGTGAGCTTCTTCTCTCTCTCTCTCTCTCTCTCTTTCGCACCGTGTTGGCCTTTTCCCTCACCTATTTTGTTTTTTTTGTTGTTGTTTTCCCCTCCTGTCTCCTCCCAGGTCGAGGAAGGCCGGGATGACCTGACGGGGTGCAAAGCACGCCCCTCCCCAGAAAGGGGGGTTTAGGTCATGCTGGAGGCACCCCAGCCTGAGGTAACGCCGGGAGGAGCGTGGAGTGGAGGGGGGCGGGGCCGGGCTAGAATGTCGCACGCCCGGTCCCCAATCGGCCTGATGGGGCGTCGCGAGGGATAAAGGCGGCCGGTGACGACGGTTCGAGAGAGAGAGAATTACGGGCATGTCCGTCATGTGTGTGTGTTTATGTTTGTGCTTTTGTTTTGGGTTTAATTCAATTATTATTTATATTGACAAGCCGGTTCTCGCCTCCTCCTTGCCCATCGTAACCCCCTTACACATGGTTACACATCAAACCATCAGATTCATCCACGCAGAAGATCAGAGCCAGAGCAAATCTCATGTAATTACCAAAACAATGTTCTTCCACAAGTAACTTGCCGTTTTATTCTTCAGCCGATAAAGGGCCAATAGTTACATAGTGTAGCTTTAAAGTTGAAAACAAAGTAATAAACTGATATAATACCACATTTTTTTACAAGAGTATTTACAAAAATAAATGTATTCATATATTTATAAAAATATTAATATTATTTGTATTAAAAATCATTTGTAATATTTATAATTAAAAGAAGACAGTTATTTCAACAAATTAGGATTAGAGTTTAGCTCAAATCCCTAACCTACAATAACAAACCCTAACCAGGGCTGGACTGGTAATCTGGCATACCGGGCATGTTCCCGGTGGGCCATCGGGAGAACCGAGCGGGCCGGTGGGTCGGCCGCAAAATGGGCCGAATGGGCCCCGATAAGCTAAAATGAGCTGCCGTGTTATGCAAAACAGACCACAAAACGGCGCCGCGATATGCAGAACAGCGAAAACGCCAGTTGCTATGTAAAATCCCAGGCCGATTTCTCTTCCTAGTCCTGACCCAAACACACAGTAGAGCATTAGTAAAAGTGCAGCTTGCCTTAGCAAACATCACTAATTAAGAGCTTTTTATTAAACACATTTCTCCTCAGAAGTCCAAAGAATAATAAATCAAATCAGGCCAAAAAAGATTTCTTCAAATGGCGTCACATTTGGCCTGTCAGAGCGCAGATTTGGAGACCCATTAGCCGAGAAGGGTGCTAAAAGCATTTCAGTATTTCAGACTTATCCCTCTTTTTTCTGCTGCCTAGTGGCCAGCAGGCACACGATCATCAGTATTTAAGTCTTATTTTCCAATAATGATATCTAAACTTCCCTAAAACAAGATGGGGGATGCATCTACTGTGCACACCTCTTAGTCAAAGCTAATATCACTGACACAAAAACAACCAAAAGAGAAAGAGAAAATAATCTAGTGTGGCAGAACAGAGTTAGATAGAAAGGAAATCTCTTTACCTCCTCGACTCTCACTATCAGCAGGCTTCACCTGAATAGGCCGTGTCATCTGCAGGAGAGAGAGACGGAGAGAGAGAAAGGTTAATATGGAGGTGTACGATAGAGACAGACAGCGGAGCAGGTGCAGCAGCATGCAGTCTCTCTTTCTGCTGTATTCTCAGCTGTCAGAAGCCACGAAGCCCACGAGGCGAGAGAGACCACCGCACTCTCGTATATCTGCACTTCCATGAATAATTTCAGCATCATGCTCGTATCATGACCGCAGTACATCTGCTGTGGGTTAGTTTATATCGCAATGTCTTAAGAGATTACTTTGGAAAGAGTTGTTGGTGCATGCGTGATCAAGGAAACATTAAATTATTATCAGGGTTATGAGTGAGAGTCAAGTCAACTCAAGCTTTATTATAAGCACAAGGGGCAATTTTTGGTGCAGCATAAAATAATTTGTGAACATGTAATAAAACACATTCAAACATTCATTACATAAAATGACACTTACATCAAAACAAACATTCAAACACCTTACAAGTTTAAAAGCCTTACAGCAGTGGGGATCAAGGCATTCCTATACCGATTACTTTTAAGTCTAGGCATGCTATAACGAGTACCAGGAGGAAGCACTAAGAATTCATGGAACAGTGGGTGGTTAGGATCGCCAAGAATAGCTCTGGCTTACTGTAAAACAAACCATTCAAAAATATGTGATAATCTAGTCTGCTTCACACCTATGATCTTACCACATTGATTGACAATACCATTCAGTGTCAATGTTTCATATTGAATTACCATACCAACAGCAGATAGAAAAGAAAAGTACAGATTCAATGTATGTTTTATAATACATACTCATAAGAGTCCTACTGACATTAAAAGAAAGAAAGAAAGAACTAAGAATAAAAAAATAAATAAAACAAGGATGAAATAATTAATTAATGACACAAGGAATCAAGCAAGAATGAAAGAAAAGAAGAAAAGAAGAATACTAAATAATTAACAAATAAAGAACGATAGAATGAAGGAAGCAAGCAAGAAATGAAGCAATAAAGAAAAAGAAAGAAGCAAGAATGCAGGAAGGAAGGAAAGAAAGAAAGAAAGAAAGCAAGAAAGAAAGAAAGAAAGAAAGAAGCAAGCAAGAAGCATGGAAGCAAGAAGGAAAGAATAAAAGAAAGCAAGAAAGCAGGAAGAAAGAATGAATAAAAAATAAAGAAAATACAGAAGGAAGGAATAAAGAAGCAAGAAAGAAGAATGAAAAAAGAAAGAAGCAATGAAGAAAGAAAGAAGCAATGAAGAAAGAAAGAAGGAAGCAATGAAGAAAGAAAGAAAGAAAGAAAGAAAGAAAGAAAGAAAGAAAGAAAGAAAAAAGAAAGAAGGAAGCAATGAAGAAAGAAAGAAGGAAGAAGGAAGAAGGAAAGAAGCAATGAAGAAAGAAAGAAAGAAAGAAAGAAAGAAAGAAAGAAAGAAAGAAAGAAAGAAAGAAAGAAAGAAAGAAAAAAGAAAGAAGGAAGCAATGAAGAAAGAAAGAAAAAAGAAAGAAGGAAGCAATGAAGAAAGAAGGAAAAAGGAAAGAAGAAGGAAGCAATGAAGAAAGAAAGAAAGAAGGAAAGAAGGAAAAAAGAAAGAAGAAGAAGAAAAGAAAGAAGAAGAAAAGAAAGAAGAAGAAGAAAGAAAGAAGAAAAAGAAGAAAGAAGAAAGAAGAAGAAAGAAAGAAAGAAGGAAGCAATGAAGAAAGAAAGAAGAAAGAAGGAAAAAAGAAAGAAGCAATGAAGAAAGAAAGAAGGAAAAAAGAAAGAAGCAATGAAGAAAGGAAGAAGGAAAAAAGAAAGAAGCAATGAAGAAAGGAAGAAGGAAAAAAGAAAGAAGCAATGAAGAAAGGAAGAAGGAAAAAAGAAAGAAGCAATGAAGAAAGGAAGAAGGAAAAAAGAAGAAAGCAATGAAGAAAGGAAGAAGGAAAAAAGAAAGAAGCAATGAAGAAAGAAAGAAGGAAAAAAGAAAGAAGCAATGAAGAAAGAAAGAAGGAAAAAAGAAAGAAGCAATGAAGAAAGAAAGAAGGAAAAAGAAAGAAGCAATGAAGAAAGGAAGAAGGAAAAAAGAAAGAAGCAATGAAGAAAGAAAGAAGGAAAAAAGAAAGAAGCAATGAAGAAAGGAAGAAGGAAAAAAGAAAGAAGCAATGAAGAAAGAAAGAAAGAAAGAAAGAAAGAAAGAAGGAAAGAAGCAATGAAGAAAGAAAGAAAAAAGGAAAGAAAGGAGGAAGCAATGAAGAAAGAAAGAAAGAAAGAAAGAAAGAAAGAAAGAAAGAAAGAAAGAAAGAAAGAAAGCAGGAAGGATGGAAACTCTCATTGTTTTACTTTGAGCATTTACTGTTTGTGTATTAAATAACTTTAATTTGATGAAAACTTATAATGTCCATTTTGCTCAAACATATTTAAAAAAAATCAGAGATTATATAGAATCATGAATCTTATATTATTTATCGAACCGAATCGTGAGATAACCATATCATCCCGTCCCTATTAGCAGCCACTCACAACACCCTAGAAACCACCCAGAGCTACCAAACAACCCCCTAACAAAACCCTATGAACCACCTTATCAGCCACCAGAACACCCTAAAATCACAACAACCTGGCAATCACTTAGCAACACAGTATAAACCACTCAGAACCCTTTAGTAACTGTTTAGACACTCCCTGGCAACAACTCAGAATGCTCTAGCAACCACTAATTCAAATGATACAATTTAAATCAATGGAAATGTTCAATGAGGAACACCATTTATTAAACCAAATGACAAAAAAGGAGAGTGAGCACGAGAGAAAAGAGATGAAGTGCTAAAGTGAAAAACTGAAGATCGCAGGCTAGTTGTGTGGTTGCCGTTGGCGACATCGCCGTGGCTGTGGTGATGGAAGACTCTCCTGTATAGAGTTGTCACAGAGACGGCGCGCAGCAGGTTCAGTCGCAACAGGAAACAGGGGATGAGACGGGCCACAGAAATTCAACATCAGCTAAAGGGGAGCTATCATTCACTTCCAATACAAGCCGAACTGGAGCACAACAAACAAACGCTAAAACAACGCACGTGTGCTCACACAAACACACATACACCAGCAACAAATACCAACCTATGCCAATTCAGAAAGAGTTAGAATCTCACAAACCATTTTGTCAGTGTGAAGCTTTTACATGTTTCCAGTGATCATGGTATAAATATTGGGGGTTGTACTTACTCACAACTTACTTACAAATAGATGATGCAACATGAAGAAACATTATGTATTTATTTATTAAGATATGAACTTGTTTTCGAATATTATATCTTGAATATCCCACGTTTTTATCTTTGCAGACATAAAACTAACCTAAGCAATTCTGCTTCTCAGAAACCCCTTTAAATCATTTAAGCCTGTTTTTATTGAGAAGTGAAATAGTTAGTCCTGGAAAGAAAATTAAAATTAGTTCAATTATTTGTGCAGCATTGTCTGATATCATCGGATTACTAAGATTTTATACTTGACTGCTATTTTATGTTCAAAAAACAGCTGAATAGCAAATGTAGGCTACCTTTCTTAATGTTTTTATTAGACTAGAACGGGTGGGCCAATGCACTTTGGGGCCGATCAGGGGCGGACTGGCCATCGGGAGAACCGAGCGGGCCGGTGGTTAGGCCGTGAAACGTGCCGAATGTGCCGCGATAAGCTAAAATGATCAGCCGCGTTATGCAGAACGGACCAGAAAACCGCTGCGCTGTGCGGAAAAGGACAGCGAACACAACCTGCCCCCCCCAACACGCAAAGTTCTAGCTAAAGCAGGGCTGGACTGGTAATCTGGCATACTGGGAATTTTCCCGGCGGGCAGGTAATCTGTCATACCGGGCATTTTCCCGGTGGGCCAATGCACTTTGGGGCATTGGCCATCGGGAGAACCGAGCGGGCCGGTGGTTAGGCTGTGAAACGTGCCGAATGTGCCGTGATAAGCTAAAATGATCAGCCGCATTATGCAGAATGGACCAGAAAACCGCCGCACTGTGCGGAAAAGGACAGCGAACACAACCTGCCCCCCCCCCAACCCGCTCAACACCTTTTGGATCAAGTGCTGTCACTAACAGGTTAACATGAAAAAAACAAAAAAAAACAAACCTAAACATCATTATTACTATGTGTTTATTTACATTAAAATAGTTAGAGGTATTCAATTAACATTTTGTTCAAGATCAGGCCATAAATTATTTGTAAAGTTCTAGCCAAAGCAGGGCTGGACTGATAATCTGGCATACCAGGAATTTTCCCGGTGGGCCAACACACTTTGGGGCCGATCAGGAGCGGACTGGCCATCAGGAGAGCTTAAACACATTTGGGCCGCCAATTGACTAGCCCTGACTTAGGCCGTGCCTTCTCATGACTAATACTTATGCTATTTACTAAACACTGCTGATGTTTAGCTCTGAAATACTATATCTACATTATATCCAGTAACCTTCGCTAATTATTGATTCTGGAACTCTGGAAAAATCTGCATTTCTCTGCATTCTGTGCCAAAAATAGCGAGTAAACCACCAACAATTATATAAATTCAAATTGTTTATTTGTTACGTTTTCGTGAATGTATTTAAGCTTTGTGTCAAATTAGTATCATCCTACTTAATGCACGTCACTTCAAATGAATAAGAGTTCGGTCGGAGCAGGGCTGGACTGGGAAGAGAAATCGGCCCGGGATTGTACATGACAACTGGCCAATTCGGTGCCCTGTGTTCGTTGTCCATTTCTGCATATCGCGGAGCTGTTTTGTGGTCCGTTCTGCATAATGCGGCGGCTCATATTAGCTTATCGCGGCCCATTCGGCATGTTTCGCGGCCGACCCTCTGGCCCGCTCTGTTCTCCCGATGGCCAGTCTGCCCCTGATCGACCACAAAGTGCGTCGGCCCACTGGGAAACTCCAGCCCTGAAACAGAGTGGTGGTGGCGTAGTGGTTAAAGCACAGGGCTGTTAATCAGAAGGTCACAGGTTCTAACCCCACAGCCACCACCATTGCATTGAGCAAGGCACTTAACTCCAGGTTGCTCCGGGGGGATTGTCCCTGTAATAATTGCACTGTAAGTCGCTTTGGATAAAAGCGTCTGCCAAATGCATAAATGTAAATGTAAATGAAATGGAGCTAATCCAACAAACATAATTACCATAGTGCACATCCCCCCAAAAAAGGTATTTCTATGATATACTGTACAGTATACAAAAAAAAAATGATAATAATATCCAAAAAACATGGTAGTTCCAAATCCATGCCCAGAAACAGTTGAAGCGTTAATTGTTGCAACATTTTGTCTCAACAGAACAACATTTCATAGAGATGCTAAATAAACAACAGAGGAAGAAATAACATCAACAAAACTGAAATTACTCAACCACAGATGACGATACCAGAGAGCCAAATCACACGTGGGACAAATTTTACCCCCTCACCACCAAAACATCTTGTCTTCCATTTACTGTATATCGATTCTCAATGTATTTACAGCAACATGTTACTGCTAAACTGCTCCCAAATGCAACATTTTGACATTTTCACAGACAAACGCAAGGCTATCACTGCTCCATTATGCTTTATGATAGTAATGGTGCCAAAAGTGCTGTCATAAAAACAAATGATCCACCTGTCCACACACACACACACACACACACACACACACTCGCATGCACACGGACACACAGTACAGTAAATACATACATCTTGCTGCATGCTGTGTTTATTGTAATGTGTGTTCTACTGTACTTACAACTGCCTTGTATAAATGATGACTGCAGCAGAATTCCGAGTAAAAACACTGACGCCACATAATTTATATGGGGTTTCCACTTTATGGAATCCCTATTTACACATCCTATGAACAAGGGAACACACATGCTTGAGCAAATGTGCCTTTAGAAGTCTAATTTATATAAAACATATAGAACCATAAAAATATACATTTTAATATGTATATATATATATCTGCCACCATTGGTGTATGAGTGTGAGTGTGAATGTGTGTGTGAATGGGTGATTGGGACACAGTGTAAAGTGCTTTGGTAACCGGTATATAAGTGCAAATTATAAACGACAACTTATCGTCGATTAATCTAATACCCTATTTTGGTTATATAAATGTATCTCACATATCAAAAACACATACACATTGTATTTGTTAACACACACACACTCCAAATGCGAGGACATGCATATGGCCTCCCCTCATGAGGCTAGCTTGTGGGTCATGGCATGGGCAGCCTGTCAGCCCTGGTTGTCCTATGAGCAGTGACCCCTCACGCCCGGCGCGGTTGAGAGGAAACAGCACTCGTTTTAGTGCCTCCAGAGAGGGATAATCATTCATTAGCATTTTCCTACAGCTAACTTTCAGGACAACATACACAACACAAATAGATGACTACGAGAGAAAGGCTATTTGAAGGAAAATAGCACAGAGGGTGTAAGGGAGGTGTTGAAGAGAAAGTGTGAGAGATAAATTGAGCTAGAAGAGAACATCACCGCAGATACTCATGGAGATGTGCATCGGTGAGGTTCATTATCTTGTTATTTAGAGAGAGTGAAATGAAGATCGCTCTGAGGAAGGAACACCCTGCCATCTGCCACACATACACGTAACCGGAATATTCTTACACACGAACGCACACCACAGCAGGATTGTCTAACCACAAGACACATTTCACAAACATGTACATGCAGCATATTGATACACGTTGCACACATATTTTGCTCAAACATCTATTCAACATGTGAGCTTTCATTTGGAAGATGTCTCTAATGTGCATTGGGTGTTAGAAAGACATTCAGAAAATATTTTCAAGATATTTATGGTTAAGAATACGAATGAATAGGCCTTTTCAAGATATCTTTTAGATGTAACACATTTTGGATGATAGAAAGACATTGGCAGATGTTTACAAGACGTTATTTGCTTTTCAAGGTATCAGATGTAAAACTGATTGGGCAATACAATGACACAGAGCAGATGTTTTTGTGATGTCTAGATTTAAAATGAATGTGAATCTGCTCTTTTTAAGATGTTTATCAGATGTTTGCAACACACTTCAGATGCTAAAACAACATACGACAGATGTTTTGGGATCTTTTTTTTATTTGTAAATACGCTCTTTTTAAGATGTTTATCGGATGTTTGCAACACACTTCAGATGTTAAAACAACATACGACAGATGTTTTGGGATCTTTTTTTTATTTGTAAATACGCTCTTTTTAAGATGTTTATCGGATGTTTGCAACACACTTCAGACGTTAAAACAACATACGACAGATGTTTTGGGATCTTTTTTTTATTTGTAAATACGCTCTTTTTAAGATGTTTATCGGATGTTTGCAACACACTTCAGATGTTAAAACATATATCTTTAACCCTCCTGTTATGTTCGGGTCAATTTTGACCAATTAAAAGTCTTCAACATTGGTCAAATGAATATGTTAAAAAAAAATAGGTGGCCTTTATTCAGTGTGAAAACATGTAGGTAAGCCTATGCCAGTTTCCATGTTCATAATTTATAGAGGAGTGTGCTGTAAATTTACTGAAAATCTATTGAACTCTTTATGGGTCATTTTTGACTCGAACAACACAGGTGTCATAATTTTTAAACATAACAGAAGTTCAATTAAACTGAAGTGAGGCTGTCTGTTTTATTAAAAAAAATTTTTTACAATATAATATTTAAGCAATATCACACGAGCAAGAGTGCGATATGGCCCTTCATCAGCACTGCTGTGATTCGGCCGCAGGTAATTACAGCAGTGCTGATGTAGGGCCATATAGCACGACACCATATAGCAAGTGTGATATTGCCTATACAGTTCAATGAACAAGTACATTTCAAAAAATTTTGAAAAACTGAATACGGTCATAAAACATATTTGTGCATGGAGCTACTTTATTACGTGACAAATCAGAATCTGCTGTTGCTGGTTCAAAACAAATGATGCGTCCAAGCCTCCATTAGTAATTCAAAATGTTCATTTCAGAAATAGTATCATGGCTTGTGCTGTTTCTAACAAGTCATTGGATAAACAAGGATAGAGTGTGTGAGAGAGATAGAGAGAGAGATGGAGCGTGTGCGATCACCGGTTGCCACACCCAATCAGAGATGCTGTCAGCTTTCTGAAGGTCAGCTTTCTCAGTGTAAAATAAACGTCCAAGCAGGGTATTTCTCTCTATTTCGGGGTAGCTGGTGCGCAAATGTCATTCACTATAGAAACAGCGATGTCCTCCGCCATTTTAAACAGTGTGTATCCAATGTGGAAACTCACAGAGCGCTGTTCTATGTAAACAATGACTAACGGATTGACTTTACGTCACCAACTGGCTCATATTACACACAAAAATTATCTTTTGCCACCACCTGCTGGCTAACATATGTAATGGGAAAAATAAAGGCAGTAACTCCTAACACGTATGCACTACATTTACACTTTAGTTTAGAACAGCATGAACACAAGCGGAGTGATACACACACAGTGAAGCATCCGAGTGATGATGCTGTCACACCATCAGTGCTCATGGAATGTCTCTCGTCCAATCAGATTCGAGGACCGGAACTAACTGTGGTGTATAATATAATATATACAATATAAAAAAAACATAACATTTTTTTTATTAAAATTTTTTGTTTTTATAAGCATGCTGTACTTGAGTTTTAGATAGTTTGCCATCTTTTCACAATAAAGTCCTCTCTGAAATATTATGTCTTTAAATTCATCCCCTTTAAAGCAATGCCACTTCAGTCATACTCATTCAGACAAATGTTTTGAGTGTCAATTTAACAATAGTCGAGACCCCTGCATACTGTTAATTTTTATTTTTTATTTTGAACCTGAAACCAGCCTAATTATACAGTGTTTTCTGAAGACTAGTTGACTAGTCATTCAGACATCCCACCAACTAGATGATTTTATAAATATATAGTGTGGCAGCTGCCTACAGCACACTGTATTTGTCTACAAAACACTACCTTATAGAATGTATCTCTATACAAAAAAACCTCTCCTGTAGCATACTGTAGCATTCACAGTCAAAGCCAAAACCACAGCATAAAGTACTTTTTACCTGGCAGTAAGGCACCTACATCAGCCCTTTAGCTCTAAAACCCCATTCCAGCACAAAACCCAACTCCTCCCTCACTCAGCTGCCATGAATACCTCGGATCAATGCCAGGGTCAGGCTTAAAAAGGTCAGCCATTCAATCCCACATGCCTTTGTGTGGCCTCCAGCCCCTGCTTGTGGCGCACAGTGCCGCTAAGTAGAATAAATAGATGTATTGATTGCATTCCTCACAACTCAAATTGAACAGGGTGAGAGCAGTTCTCGGTGAACCTGCGACCACTGAAAGATGGCCGACACCTCAAACTCACTCAGTGAAAAGACTTTATTTAGATAACACTGAAGCAGGATTGATTAAAGCCGATGGTTTGAAGCAAAGGTGAAGCTGTTTGGTGGTTTAGTAAAGGATTGAGACGTGACGCAAAACCAGCTAATCTCAGCAGTGGAGAAATGAAATCTGGAGTGTTTGAAAGGGTTTCAAAAATTCAGTTTTTCCTCTGGGCTCAGCTACAACATATCGTACTCTGCTGCAAAATAAAAATCAATACAATAGAAACACGCACACACACACGCATGCTTGCACATGTGTGTGTGTGTGTGAGAGAGAGGGAGGGAGTGTGAGGGTTTCCCCAGAGATATTTCTGATAATATACAATCTCTTGTATTGATCAAGTGTATCTAGCTTTAATACAGCTCAAGCCTTCTTTGCTATCATGTTAGAACTAGCAACGAAGGATGCGCTGCTTGTCTCTATCTCTCTGTGTGAAATTGTGTGTTAGCACGTTGCTTTGCACTATAGCTGTGTGAAGCTGATTAGGACGAAATACATTGAAACATAAAAAGTTATTTCGGATAACAGGAATTGTTGTATTGATCAAGTCAATGGGGCACGGCTCTATTTGTTGGTCATGACTCGAGTCTCTGTGTGCGTATATGTGTGTGTATGTGAGCGTGTTTGTGTGCAGATGTGTGCGTGTATGTGAGTGTGTGAGCTCTTTAAAAATACTGAAATATATGGAACCGTTATGCAGTCAAGAGCTTGAACTACTTTATAGCCATGCGTTTCCTTGAAAAATAATTGCACACCCTAGAACATCCATTAACCAATCAGAATCAAGCATTAAACAGACCCGTGGTATAACTATATATACAGTATATATATATATATATATATACTGGCAGCCAACAGTTTGGAATAATGTACAGTTTTTGCTCTTATGGAAAGAAATTGGTACTTTTATTCACCAAAGTGGCATTCAACTGATCAGGACATAAATAACGTGAAAAATTACTATTATAATTTGGATAAAAATGTCAGAACTTCTTAAACTACTTCAAAGTTTTCTCATCAAAAAATTCTCCACATGCAGCAATGACAGCTTTGCAGATCTTTGGCATTCTAGCTGTCAGTTTGTCCAGATACTCATGTGACATTTCACCCCACACTTCCTGTAGCACTTGCCATTGATGTGTCTGTCTTGTCGGGCACTTCTCACGCACCTCACAGTCTAACTGATCCCACAAAAGCTCAATGGGGTTAAGATCCGTAACACTCTTTTCCAATTATCTGTTGTCCAATGTCTGTTTCTTAGTCCACTCTAACCTTTTCTTTTTGTTTTTCTGTTTCAAAAGTGTCTTTTTCTTTGCAATTCTTCCCATAATGCACCCCTTTACTGTTGTACATGAAACTTGTGTTGAGCAGGTAGAATTCAATGAAGCTGTCAGCGGAGGACATGTGAGGCGTCTATTTCTCAAACTAGAGACTCTGATGTACTTATCCTCTTGTTTAGTTGTACATCTGGTCCTTCCACATCTCTTTCTGTCCTTGTTAGAGTCAGTTGTCCTTTGTCTTTGAAGACTGTAGTGACACCTTTGTGTGAAATCTTCAGTTTTTTGTCAATTTCAAGTATTTTATAGCCTTTCCTCAAAACAATGACTGACTGATGAGTTTCTAGAGAAAGTGGTTTCTTTTTTGCCATTTTTGAAACTAATATTGACCTTAAGACATGCCAGTCTATTGAATACTGTGGCAACTCAAAAACAAACACAAAGACAATGTTAAGCTGCATATAATGAACCAAATAGCTTTCAACTGTTTTTGATATAATGGCAAGTGATTTTCTAGAACCAAATGATCAATGTAGCATGATTACTCAAGGATAAGGTGTTGGAGTGATGGCTGCTGTCTAGATTTGATCAAAAATGACTTTTTCAAATAGTGATTGTGCTGTTTTTTACATCAGTAATGTTCAGACTATACTTGGTTATCAGATGAATGCCACTTTGATGAATTAAACTACCAATTTCCTTCCGAAACAGCAAAATTGTTCCAAACTTGTGTATATTGTTTATGTCTGTGGCTAAACATTTGAAACAGTGAGTATTTTAACATTTACGGATTGGCCTCCATTCACTTCCAAGTGAAAGTGCCTCATTGTAAAACTCCTGTTTTTAAAGAAAAGGAGGAACAAGTCAATATTAATGTTTTGTGGTAATCAACATTATGCCACAAATGCTGTCGTTGTGCTTCACTTGCATTGAACCCCGAATACATTTGATTATTTTTCACACCTCATTGGCAAATCATATTTAATTGTTTTAATATAATATGTCAATATTCTCATAAAGTGGTGGTGGTCTAGTGGTCAAAAGCACATAACTGGTAATCTGGTAATCAGAAGGTTGCTGGTTCGATACCCACAGACACCACCACTGTGTCCTTGAGCAAGGCACTTAACTCCAGGTTGCTCCGGGGGGGATTGACCCTGTAATAATTGCACTGTAAGTCGCTTTGGATAAAAGCATCTGCCAAATGCATAAATGTAAATGTAAATAAAGTAAATTTATTTTGATTTAAGGATGTTTAGATATTTTTTACAGGAACATAGACAATATATATTGTATATATCAAATAATGATTAAGAAAACAGGGTGTATGTTATTTTCCATTTGGACTTCAGAGTTATGAAAAAGCTTTATTCTGGGAAAACATTAAAGAGAAATTGCTTAATAGAACGACAGCCGAAGACACAGACAGATAGAGAGAACGACAATTAAATGGTGAGAACATGAGAAGGGACGAGAGACTAGATAGTAGTTAGGGGCGAACAAGGCCAGTTTCCACACAATGAAAAGTGTTTTTACACCAGATTTCTTATTCATACTTCTGTAAGACTCAGCAGAGAGAAATGTCTACATAGCAGAATGGAGAATAGCCCGGGGAAGAGCACTTGTGCCGCGCTGCAGATCTGCCTGTTTGCAGATCTCACCTTGTTAATCTGCCTTTGCTCTGCGTTGAGTTTCCTGTTCAGTTTGTTTTCAAGTTAAACAAGGTTGTGAATACATTTAAAATCATGTAGTATTATGAGTATTGTTTAATCTGTAGAGGACAGAGATGTAAAGGTAACCTTAAGAGTTGCATTTGACCAGGGCTGGACTGGGAAGAGAAATCGGCCTCAGAATTTTACATTGCAACTGGCCTAAAGGGGGTCGCTGTGGGTCGCTGTCCTTTTCTGTATATCTCGGCGCCATTTGGTGGTCCATTCTGCATAACGCGGCAGCTAATTTTTGCTTATCGTGGCCCATTTGGCCCATTTTGCAGACGCACCACCGACCCACCTGGTTCTACCGCTGGCCAGTCCGCCCCAAAGTGCTTCGGCCCACCGGGAAAATTCCCGGTATGCCAGATTGCCAGTCCAGCCCTGCACTTGACTACATAGTAAGAATGACTTTTGATACTTTTTAATTTTCAATATATGGGGGAGAAAAAGACAAAAAAAATGCTAAATAACTTGTTTTTTCCCCTCATCAACAAATTTTGGGTGAAGTATCCCTTTAAAGGTGCACTCAGTAACTTTTTGGCGTGTCATCTTGGACTTGGACTTGCAGCATAATTTAAAATCAATATTTTTCAGTCACAGATGCCACTGTAGAAATTCACTATTCACAACAACATGAAGGTGAGTAAATGATAACAGAATGCAAATTTTTAGGTTAATTAACCCTTAAAAAGGGTTCATTTGTTCGGGCATATTTTCCTCCAGCTCCAGTGACGGCACACATGCATTCACTGCAGGCTTATATATATGTGTTTTCATTTAAATAGCACAGCTGTTACTAAGAATTACATCCCCTCACTTCACTCCGGCTGAGATGTGATGAGAAGAACGAGTCGAATCGAGACAGGTCGAAGCGGACAGCCGATGGGGGAAAGTGACGTCTGTGAGAGGAAGGACCAGATTACGGTAATTCACCACTGTTTACACCCATGACAAGATGTGATGCAGAACCGTGCTGATGTGGAGAGAAAACGTTATATGCGACGTTCCAATGATAAAAACACAGGCACATATTACACACACTGTTACAATAATACAATAGGTATCTGCTTCTTGCTTCATAGAATAAGTGCATAACACACTATTTCATCACATATTTTGCAATATTTGTTGTGTTCTATTGTTCTCTTGTGATTTATTTTCTCAGAATCTCCCTTTCTTGCCCTCTCAGAGAAAATGCCCCTATTGTTCAAGCATGAAAACACGCACACTTTCCACTTAAATGTTACACTGATTGGTGCCATCATAGCATGCGCCGATCGGCAAATGCCAGTGACCTGCTCTCTGTCAGAGAGGAAACGCATCATAAATGAGTGTTTGAGGCTTGAGGGCGAGTGGATGGGTATAATTTCAGCTTTAGTGGCACCTGGCGCAGTGTGTGTGCCTGACCATCACAATAAATGGGGTCACAGCTCATGTGATCAGCAAACTCTCATTTATATGTAAATGACACTGGCTCTACACACACACACACCCACACACACCCACACACACACACACGTCTTCAGCACTCTCTAACTCTGGCAGACATACATTGAACAACACAACAAAGGTGGCCAAAAGTTTGGAATAATGTAACACTGATTTCACTGTTTTGGAAGGAAATTGTTACTTTAATTCACCAAAGTGGAATTCAACTGATAACAAAGTTCAGTCAGAACATTACTGATGTAAAACAGCACCATCGCTATTTGAAAAAAAGTCATTTTTGATCAAATCTAGACAGACGCCATTTCCAGCAGCCATCAATCCAACACATTATCCTTGAGTAATCATGCTAAATTGCAAATTTGGTACTAGAAAATCACTTGCAATTATATCAAACACAGTTGAAAATACATGCTCCTTGTGTTACAATTAATCATTGCATATTCTTTCACAAAGAAAAAAGAAAATATCTTTGTAATCTTTTGTTGATGTTGTCATTAACCATTTTGATTGATTCCAAACTCAAATCAACACAATCAGCACATGAAAACACGGAATCAACTTTCATCAGAATATGCGCCCTTGCATCCCTAGACATAGACATCATTTAAAATCCTACCCCATTCTTCATCCTTCAGAAATAAATTCAAGTCTCTCTCCCATAACTTCTTAAGAGATGTCAAAACCCCATCCCCAAGACTCTGAATTAGCCAGAAATAGTATGCTGAAGCCTCGTGACCCTTTCCAAAAGCCGCTAGTACCATTTCAAGTGTCTTTAGCTTTAGGGGGCTGCGTACTACAGCTGTAAGTACCTGAAGAATTGAGATCTGTATCCCAGATCTGACTCCCAAACCACTGTATAATATTTTCAAAGGATATCAATTCTCCATTTTCATATAGGTCACCCAGCGTAGCAACTCCCTTCTCAATCCATTCTGTCCAGCATAAGGGGGGGCTGTTAATACACAATTTAGGGTTTAACCAAATACTTGTGGCAACGTTAAGGTTAATGTCAATGAATTGAGCATGCAGGAAACTTTTGTCCACACATACTGCATGTGTGAGATAACAGAATGTGTCTTTTCTTCTCCAGGCAGCTTGGTAGAAAGACATGGCAATGGCAAAATAGGGGCAAGGACCTCCTGTTCAATAAAGAGGCAGGGAGGGGCTCTTTCAGGCGGAAGCGACCAATGCACCAAATGTCTGAGACCAAAAGCATAATAGTACCTTTGTCAGTTGGCCTGTGTAACTTTTTGAGGACATTAGCCATTCCAGATAAAGGATTTAGCTATACTTTCAAATTGTTTAAAATATAAGAGGGGGAATTCTATGGAGAGATACTGTAATAGGTAGATACATTTTGGAATACAATTCATTTTTATAATATTAACCTTCCCAATCATAAATAAATGCAACGAGGCCCACCTGCCCACATCGCTCCAGAACCTTTTTATTAAAGAGTCAAAATGAACTTTGACTAAATCACACAAATTTGATGGGAATAAAATGCCCAAATACTTAATGACCTGTTTGGGCCATTGAAAGTTGCCCGACTGAAAAGCCATTACTGGGCAGTATGCTGTCAGATTCATAGCTTCAGATTTAGACCAATAAACCCCACCTGATCTATATGTATAAGAGATGTCATCACTTTACTTAATCAGTTAGCCAGAATGTTTTACACATTTTTTACATCTAGCACAAAGGCCAAATATTTTGCGGTTATCCTTATCACTGGCCGGGATCTTCAGTGTAAAAGCGATCTTCCATCAATGCAAACTTTTCTTGAAGGAGAAGTGTTATTCCACAAAACAAACTCCATGCGCTAGGCGGAGCCAACGCAAAAAGAAAAAAAATGGCACCCAGCTTCCTTGGACAACCAGAGAAAGAACAGTGAGTCAATCCACTCACACGAGAAACACCAAATGGCTTACTCACTCCAAGGTTTTTATGAAGGACAGTGCTTGTTTGGGACATAAAAATACTTTGTGGCCATCCTTCTTTTCTATTCTCAGTTCAGCCAGAAACATCAGTGCAAAAGCTGATCATGTTTCTCTGTTGTCGAATTCACAAAATCTGGGAACAAGAAAATGTTGTGATTCTTACAAGAAAGCTTTCCTTTGTTCCTCGCCTCGCGTAAAACAAGATCTTTATCGGATGATCTCAGGAATTTGGCCAGCATTGATTGGGGTCTGTCTCCCTCAGCTGGTCTGTGAGCCAGAACTCTGTGAGCTCGCTCGATTTCCAGCTTGTGGCCTGTTATGTTGAGCAGACTCGGGAAGAGCTGGTCAAGGAATTTCACCATATTTCTGCCCTCCTCATGCTCAGGAATTCCAACAATTCAGATGTTATTCCTGCGGCTCCTATTCTCAAGATCTTCAAGCTATTCAAGAACATGTTCCATATCAACTTTGGTCGCTGGCGGATTATCAGATAATTCCCTCTCCGATGACTCCAAATAATCGATCCGCTTCTCAACATCTGCCATTATTGTAACCAACTCGGAGAATTTTGTCTCCATCACCATAATCGATCGACGTATTACAGCAAGATCTTCTAAAAACAAATTTCATTAGCATCACAAACATGTTGGACAGTTGACACTGAATTTCTCCCACCGCACTGTCCAAACCGACTCCGCGGTCTGCAGGCCCGTCAGTGATTTCAGCTTGAACACGTAAGTGTCTTTTAATATCTCCAGAGCCCAAGGATTTTGAATTGTCTGACATATTGTCTGCAAAGAGCAAATATGTAGCAGGGTGTATCAAACCTCACCGGATTATAACACAAAAACATAATTAAAAACCAGCAAAGTGCGCAGAGCTAGTCACTCACACGTTCGCTCCTCGCATGGTGTCTTTGTAATCTTTTAATGAAAATGTATTAAAGGAATGTTCTACTTTCATAACAAGTTAAGTTTAATTGACAGCATTTGTGGCATAATGTTAATTACCAAAATGTTTTTTTGACTCTTTCCTCCTTTTCTTTAAAAATGCAAAAGTCTGGGTTAGTGAGGCACTTAAAATGGAACTGATCACACTAAAATCATGTTAACATGTATAAAGTTTACATCTAGTGGCTATACTTTGTGGTGGAATGACCCACCCATCCCTTACATCATAGTCACCTCACCTCTTCTGAGGGCCATCCTTCAGCCAGGCTCACAAAGGTAGTGGGAAGGAGAGAGGAGAAGCACAATATTATAATCATTTGTGGCAGCGGATGATGAGGTACACCTGATTGAGACCTCATCACTATTAGATACATGTGCCTTGGACACATTTTTATCCCTGTTTTGGGATTTTTGTTGTTTTTATTTAAAATAAATGCCTCTCCGAGGCCTGACACCACACCCACTATGTCTGTCTCTTGCTAACCTCACTACAGAGGTGGAGAATACGGGCAAAGGTTGAGCAGAGACTACACAGTTGGGGAAACCACAGGAAAATCTGGAGTGGGATGGAGAATACACAGGGATGTCTCCCAACTGCCAAAAATGATAAGTGGTAATAAGCATTTACCTTGCGGATGGTTGAAGCTGTCATGTTTAACCCGTGCTTTCTCTGTCCCTGCCTAGGTGCGAAGAAGAGGGTAAGATGGCTGGAGAGGTAACCCCTACAAGTCCACCTCACCATAGGTCCTGGTTGAGAAAGTAGCATTTACAAGGGGATGCTGAAGATGGACCACATCTAGTTGTGGACCTAGATGCCACAACTAGAGACCTTTTCACATAAGATTGTGAAAGGAGATGCCGTCGGGGCGATGCTTGGAGGGAGGTAGGTGTTTGGTATGTGGCGGAATGACCCGTCTCTAACTCACATCATCATCGCCCTGCGTTTTCTTATGGGTGTCCTTCAGCCAGGAGTAGGCAGGAGTGAGGAGATGTGCAATATCATAAGCCTCACTTGGCAGCAGATGATGGGCCACACCTGATGTGAATAGAGCCTCAACAACGTTGACGTTAAAACATTGAGCACGCCTCTTCTCAGGAGGCTGTCCTCTTCCCCCTATTGCATGCATGCTGGCATCCTCGCAGGTCCAGGAATGGAGCTGTAGGTTGGTAGATATATCACCAGACCTGCTCCCCAGAAATCCTCGGTAGGGGTTAGATGTGTTGCCGAGGACTGAAGCATGCATCACAGCTGATGGGCCAAGGGCCGCCATTTTCCTCACATGCTGTGGGTCCATCCAGGGAAGATAGATTTCAGGAATAATCGGCACCCCTCGTGCCCCGGACCTGGAGGGGAGCATGTGTGCTGTGTACCCACCCCTAAAACCTCTTCAGCACCTGCAGAGAGCCCCCTTTGCACCTTGAGGATGCTCTCTGAGGCCTGATGCCACACTCACTGTGTCTGTTACTCGCTCTCCTCTAATAGACAATAGTATTTGCCACTGAGATTGTATGGCGAGTGAAGGTTTTTAGAACCCAGTTGCAGAGACTACCTTTATTGAAAATAATCCAGAGCAAGAGGAACCACAAAAGAAACAAGACTAAGACTCACCAAACTCAATTGAATACAATTAATAACGCAAGACAAAAGATATGGAGAACACAAGGGCTATATATACACAGAACTAAACCTGTAAACAATTAGGAATGGAAAATGAAGTAAGAAAAGGCAATCAGGGAAATCAAATTTCAAAATTCAAAATTCAAATCAAAGTCCAGCCCTCTAGCAATCCCTTCTGGCCACTAGGGGAAGTTATACATGACAGAGTCCCCCCTTTAATGGCCAGCTTTTGATGCACAACACAAAGACAAAACAACAAGAAAGAATAGGTCAGGCAGTTTGAAGGCGGCTCCAGAGAGGGGGCGAGGTCCGGAGGCAAGGGAGGTGACACCAGGAAGGAGCAGGGTTCGTAGGCCAGGGAGGTGGTACTAGGAAGAGGGTGGGGGATCCGGATGCCTGGGACATGGCATTTACATTTACATTTACATTTATGCATTTGGCAGATGCTTTTATCCAAAGCGACTTACAGTGCACTTATTACAGGGACAATCCCCCCGGAGCAACCTGGAGTTAAGTGCCTTGCTCAAGGACACAATGGTGGTGGCTGTGGGGATCATGGCTCCAGAAAGGAAGCAAGATCCGGCGGTTTGGGTGGAGGCCAGGGAGGGCTCGGAGAGCGAAGCCGCAGATGGCTCAGAGGGCGGAACCGCAGATGGCTCAGATGACAGAGCCGCTGACAACTCGGGGGCGGAGCCATGGAAACATTTGTAGAAGTCATTTGTAGAGACTTCTTTACTGAAAATTATCCAAAGCAAAAGGAACCACAAAAGAACCAAGAATAAGACGCAAACTCAACTCAATATAATTAACAAAGCAAGACAAAAGAAAGGGAGAACACGAGGGCTATATATACACAAAACTAAATGAACAAAACTAAGACAAGAAAATAACAGGGAAATCAAATTTCAAAATAGAAGTCCAGCCCTCTAGTGACCCCTACTGGCCACTAGGGGAAGTTATATGTTACAGTACTTGGTGGAAGAATTTCTTATTGTGATTATTATTATTATTAGTAGTAGTAGTAAAATTTCTTAAATCATCATCATTATGATCATCACTGCCATCATTAGAGTCTGGTTCCTCCATGGCGTGGCAGAGAGGCTAACCTCTCGAACCCATAATTACACCATTTCAGCCAAACAATAGCTGGGTTTTCATATGGAGCTTAATTCCTTTATGATTCCTGAAAATTGTGGGTAAATAAACTCCCAGGACTATACTCTACCCTGCTGATACCACGAACACTGTAATTATGTTCAGCAGAAAGCACAAGCCGCCTATTGATGTGGCACAAAATGAGGGGAAGTGTGGTGTTAATGAGGAGAGGGAGAGGGGATCTCCAGAGGGGTCTGCTTATCTTCTGTCCCTGATGGTGAAAAGCCAATGCCGCCCGTGTGTATTTAAACCCATTACAAATGCTATAATCACCTCAACCAGGGGCTGTAATAGACCCTCTACCATGCAGATAAAACTAGAGCTACAGAAACATGACAAAGTGAAGACAGGGAGAGAATGACAGTGAGCACAACAGAGAGAAAAGAAACCAGGAGAGCAATGTGAGACATCAGGAGACAAGATTAAGTTTGAAAGACACATAACATCCTCTTCCAAATGGTGCACTTGGAATTGGACACTTAGCACTCTTACAGAAAGTGCTGTGGTGGTACTATGGTACAGTAATGGTATCATATGGGAATACCATGGTTCTTTTGAGATATACCATAGTATATGTTTTAAAACCATATGTTCAGTCCAACACTTTTATCTAAAAAATGCACATATTCATTTTGTGTAATAAATAACATGGACCGACTTCAACGGAACATTACACCATTGATTAACAACCTCAGAGATCACGGTAGGTCAGTCTTTAAAGGTTTATAAGTAAATCGTGAATAATTAATTTCCCTATGGAGCTATAGAAAGATATACAGTAAACACATAAAGAAAGTGGTCAAATGTTTTTTTTAAGTATAATAGTGGACCAAAATAACCATAATAGTGGACAGAGTTGAAGTGAGAAAAACAAAAAGAGTGAGAGACAGATGAACAGAGACAGTTCTGTCGGCAAAGCAGAGGGCCAACAGATCTTCAGTAATAAGGCCTTAGGTGCTGTTATTCAGAAATGCTTAAATCTATTTGACCATATACAGCTGTCATGTCAAATATCCAGCAGTGAGAGCCAAAATAAACACAGTTCTGAGATCTGACACCTTCAAGATAGAGTAGAGACTGATCTAGTGTTTGGGGTAAACATCGCTCCTCCTGTCCTCTCTTCATCCGTCCTTGCTCGGATGAAGGTGTGAAGGTGAAGGATATGTCGAACCAGGTGCTAAATGCTGTTTGAGGCTGTTTGGGCTGTTTTGAGAGACAGACAGCTATGAAAAGAGCTGTCTCCTTCCTTCAGGCACTTTAGCCAATCAAATCATCAAATACTCATGCAGTACATCACTGATTAGCTTGCGGTGGTCAATGACAGTGGCTTTTGATGGATGCTATATCTATAGATTAAAATTCCAGGGTGAGTGACAGCTCTTGTAGCCCAGATCACTGACGCTGACATCCTGGCAGACAGTCGTTGATCATCTTATGGCTCGTGGCAGTACAAGACATATTTATTTTTTTGTACTGTAGAAGGTAGTTGTGAAGCTTAGTATTCATTCAGGACGTTTTAAAACATCAAAGAACCTTAGTCCATAGATACTTAGTCCATAGATGACATATAGAGGACCTGGGCTGTATTTCCAACCCTCATACTCTCATTTTGACTTGCTTCAAATTAAAAATGGTATTTCCACAGTGCTGGAAGGTTGGAGGTTGATCAGCATGAAGCAGCAACTAGCTGAAAAGAAGCGTGTCAGGATGTTACTTTAACTGCAAAATCAGTGTCTGTGATAAAGCAGGTTAACATTGATTAATCCTTGCAAACTCGTGGCTTCAGAGCAGAAATGAACGAGCAGCGTTTTCCTGCTGTCTCCCTCAGGAGCAGAAGTCTGTACACAATACAGCCACTCATCTCATTACAATGAAAGCGTGTTAGCCTGCTTTCCCTCCCAAACCAACATACAGCTGAAGCGCATGCGATCGATTCACAGCTGATTTGTTCCAGTAAGGAGTTTGCAAAAGCCTCTTTCTTTCTCTCTTTCTCTCATTCTTGCTTTCTTTCTTTCTCCTGACTTTCTGTCCCGCCTCCCTGTTTCCTTCTTTTTCTTTCTTTTTTCTTTTCTTCCATCTTTCTTTCTTTCTTTCTTTCTTTCTTTCTTTCTTTCTTTCTTTCTTTCTTCTGACTTTTTTGTCCCTTCTACCTGTTTCCTATTTTCTTTATTTTTTATTTTCTTTCTTTCTTTTGACTTTCTTTCTTCCTTCTGACTTTTTTGGGTCTTCTACCTGTTTCCTTTTTTCTTTATTTTTTCTTTCTTTCTTTTGACTTTCTGTCCCTCGTCCCTGTTTCCATCTTTTTTCTTTTCTTCCATCTTTCTTTCTTTCTTCTTCCCTTCTTACTTTCTTTTTCTTCTGCCTTTCTATCCCTCCTTCCTGTTTCCTTCTTTTCTTTCTTTCTTTCCTTCTTTCTTTTTCTTTTCTTTCTTTCTTTCTTTCTTTCTTTCTTCTGACTTCCTGTCCCTCCTCCCTGTTTTCTTTCTTTCTTTCTCCCTCTTTTCTTCCTTCTGTCTTGCCTTCCTCCCTCTTTCCTTCATTTTCTTTTTTCTCTTTTCTTCCTCTTTCTTTCTTTCTTTCTTTCTTCTGACTTCCTGTCCCTCCTCCCTGTTTTCTTTCTTTCTTTCTCCCTCTTTTCTTCCTTCTGTCTTGCCTTCCTCCCTCTTTCCTTCATTTTCTTTCTTTTTCTCTTTTCTTCCTCTTTCTGTCTTTCTTTCTTTCCTCTGTTCTTCTTTCATTCTTTGTTTCTTTCTTCTGACTTCATGTCCCTACTACCTGTTTTCTTTCTTTCTCCCTCTTTTCTTCCTTCTGTCTTGCCTTCCTCCCTCTTTGCTTCATTTTCTTACTTTTTTCTCTTTTCTTCCTATTTCTTTCTTTCTTTCTTCTGACCTCCTGCCCCTCCTCCCTATTTCCTTCTTTTTCTTTCTTTTTATTTTCTTCCATCTTTGAGTAGCAAAATACCAATTTGTTGGACTGGAGAGATGATCAGCATTAGCTAGACAAAAAAACATATTTTACTTTTTTTTAAACAATTTTTGTTTTATTGGTCAAATCAAGTAATTTTAATTTATATAGCGCCTTTCACAACATCGTTTCAAAGCAACTAAACAGAAAATCGGGCTTCAACAGAAAATGAAACAGTAATATCTATAAAGTCTTAGAGTGATCATTGTGTAATCGTATTTAGAACCCCAATCGACTGTGGCAATGAACATAAAACTCCATAAGATGTTGATTAATGGAGAAAAATATCCTTGGGAGAAACCCGACTCACTGTGGGGGCCAGTTCCCCTCTGAATAACATCATGAATATAATGACAATATTATTTATTTATGTGCATTGCAGATCATGGTTTAAAATGAGTAAACTAAGTAAATGTTAAGGGCCAGTGTTTATACAAAGACATTGTATAATTTTTGTATTATTGTATGATTTTACATTGCACTTTATTAACATTTAATAATTATAATTTTTGAAACATAAATTTAGAATACAGATTTAGTGCAAAGGATGGCTTCATAATCGGTACTATAGGAAAAGATGCTTACACTGAAGTGTGTATGATGAAGCACTGCACCTTTTTAACAGAGTTGAACCCACATATAACACATAATATAATAATACAAAAAAGTAGGTGTGCATTGTTCCCACCATCTGTCTAGACATCAAATGAGGAACTAAAGGAGTAGGTTTTTACATAGACAGAATATGCCAGCTTGTATCATAATGCTCTAGCACACTGCTGCATGGGACTTGCACATTTAGAAAGCTTATTTGTCTTCTATAAGAACACATTTGAGAATGCATACTGCACATATGCAAAGTAGCATTAAGGGATGCATCGAGTTACATGGACAGCAGCATTCTGGTTAAGTTTTAATTTAATTTGCATATAAAGTTGCTTTGGGAGCTTCTTGGTAATTAGACAAATTAGTGTATTCTAAGATGCCTGTCCCAGTTTTGCTAGCACAGTGTATTGTAGCCAAAGTCATAATAAGCTTTTTGCGCATATATATTTTAATGGAAGCTTGGTGGCCGCATCCCGATTTGCATATTTCTACTCTGCATGAAGTATGTACTTTGTGTATACAAAACATTCATCATTACTTCAATTTTAGATTCATTCATATAAAGAAACTCACATTTATTATACATTTCCTTCAATTAAATGAAAACATCAAAAGATAACGGTCACAAACGCATCCTCTTCTATAGTGCAAGGGACTGTTTACACTTTTGGCATATTTTTGGCATTCTATTTTGGCAAACACCTTATGACAGGGGACACAAATCATTATCTGGCACTCTACTGAATATAGGATAGCTAGTATGTGAGTTGGAATGCAGCCTAAAATACCAATCAAACTTGCTCACTGTGCAGAAGACAGGTGGACACGACTAATATACCCTGAGATGAAATAGTTGGACAATAACACAGTAACCCTGGAAAAACAAAACCAATCGATCAGTGTCGGGGCCTGGGGTAGCTCAGCGAGTATTGAAGCTGACTGCCTCCCCTGGAGTCGGGAGTTCCAATCCAGGGCGTGCTGAGTGACTCCAGACAGTTCTCCTAAGCAACCAAATTGGCCCGGTTGCTAGAGAAGGGTAGAGTCACATGGGGTAACCTCCTCGTGGTCACCGTGGGTGTCGCAGAGAATAGCGTGGGCCTTCCCATGTACTACGTCTCCGTGGTATAACACACTCAATAAACCATGTGATAGGAAGCTTGGATTGGAGGCAACTGAGATTCGTCCTCCGCCACCCTGATTGAGGCGAGTCACTACGCCATCACTAGGACTTAGAGCGCATTGGGAATTGGGCATTCCAAATTGGGGAGAAAAAGGGGGTTGGGGGGTCAATCAATCAGTGACAGCTGACCTTTCATGATCTCGAGAATATATGACATGATCCCAAACAATAAATATTTGATTCAAATGCTAAATCAATAACATTATCCAGATCCCCTACGGCAGCATTCGGAACCTCCATGAACTCTCACATTCACTTCTGCTTTCAATAGGGTAATTTAGTGAGGTTGTCTTGTTCATCAAAAATGTTTTCTTTGTTTTTATGTTTTTAGCAGTGGTACTTTAATTAGCATGCTGTGCTTTAGTAGATAAATAATTTGTATGGTAAAACGCTCTTGGATAAGTTGCATCTTGAAATGATTCCCTGATAAAGGACCGTCGCTACATAATGTAGTTGCTAATGCCCCCTAAGAAACGCAACCAATTGCAACCAAAAGTCACAAGAACATGAAACCAGCCTATTAATAACTCTTCATTTAAGCAACCCTCCGACTAGTCAATTTTGCAGTCTGGTCTCATGTAAATTACCTGAATGCGGCGACATTTTTGCAAAATTATATTACGTATCTCCTTACATGCATCATGGCAGTTTCGAGGTGTAATGCCCACTCAATTTTCTCACATACAGATGTGGTTTTTAAGGTTAATCCTATTTTTGAGTTTTAAATCAACAAATGGTAAATGGTCTGCACTTACAGTATATAGTGCTTTTTTTTAACCTTAGCGGTATTCAAAGCACTTTACACTGTGTCCCAATCACCCATTCACACACACTCACTCATTCACCAATGGCAGCAGAGCTGCCATGCATGGTGCTAGCCTGTTATTGGGAGCACCTTGGGGTTCAGTGTCTTGCCAAAGGACACTTCGGCATGTGGAGTCGAGTGGGCCGCCAACCCTGCGATTAGCAGCCGACCCGCTCTACCACCTGGGCCACAGCTGCCCCAAAAGCCACAACAAAACCAACCTCACTACCCTAAATCTGACCAATAGCATCATAAAAAACGAACTCATCATTTTGTGGTGATTCTTTGATACTTTAGGCTCACGTGTCGACTTGCGTGCTCTTCAGGACTCATACCCTGGTTCTTTACATCACAAGTGCAACGCTCTATCAGTTGAGCTACTGCGCAATTTGATCGCACTTGATCAAGCTTGAAAATGTAGTTGGTATGATGCCATGTGCTATAGTAAAAGCTTATTCCAATCCTGTACCTCAACAACAAACCTTCTACATACCCAAGCAGTCATTCCTAGTTTTAGTTAAAGGATTGGTCATTTGACATTTTGTATTCAATAATGTGGATTTATAGAGAATTATTTCAGCAAGGTTTTATCTCTAATCTGTTTTTCCACACCTCAGAATCAATAGGCTGTTTTAACAGTGTTAATCAATAAGCCTGCACTGCTCGGACTGATAACCCTACACAAGTCCCATATCTGTCACAGTTTGATCTAGATATGTCACCAGGTCTATTCCCTTCAAGGAAAGTCATTGAATCCCTCTCTTTATGCAATCTTGAAATTCATGTCCGATTTAAGAGCCAACAGCATCTTTGATTGACTACGGTGACCTGGTTTATTGCTTCATTTTCCAATCAATGATCACATATACATGCACTTAAGAAAATGGTTTATTACAGGTTCTTTGCAAATAGTGGTGTTCTGAAATGTCATGTAAACTAGAACAACGGTTTACTTACGGCGTTTAAAAGGATTAAGAGAAAGAGCTTTAACACACCTGTGTTTCTCCCGGAGAACACAGCTTAATGTGGATATGTACGTGATTAAGCTGCATTCTTGCAGGTTTTTGAGGAGTGCGCATGTGCATGAACAGACTGGACTTGAGTCCGACAACAAGTCAACATAGTGGAGTACAGTTGGAAAAGCACATAAGCTATAAATTATACTGTGGAGAGGAGGGGGGGGGGGGGGTGGGGCCGGGCTAGAATGTCGCACGCCCGGTCCCCAATCGGCCTGATGGGGCGACCGAGGGATAAAGGCGGTCGGTTACGATGGTTCGAGAGAGAGAGAATTACGGGCATGTCCGTCAATGTAAGGGGGTTAAGATGGGCAAGGAGGAGGCGAGAACCGGCTTGTCAATATAAATCATATTTAATTAAACTCAAAACCAAAACACACGAACATAAACACACACATGCCGGACATGCCCGTAATTCTCTCTCTCTCGAACCGTCGTCACCGGCCGCCTTAATCCCTAGCGTGCCCCATCAGGCTGATTGGGGACCGGGCGTGCAACATTCTAGCCCGGCCCCGCCCCCCTCCGCTCCACATATACCCATTTATAAACACCAAATATCGACTACCCCTTACGTTTGCGTATGCGCCGGTACATTGGGGGAATACCGGAATTTTACATTTGAGGAAACCCCTCTATTGCAGCGCAATTCCGATGCAGATCATGATAGAAAGTGAAGGAAATAACCACGGAAACAACTCCAGAATATCTGGAAATAAAGCAGAGCAACAGAGAATAAAATAGTGAAGACATCCTTGGATGCCATGTTTGTTATTTACGCAAAACGTTGCAGGGAAATTACATTGCTGTGGAGAAATCTGCTTACCGAATGAGCCGCGTGTATGCAGGAGTAACGAGTGCACCGGTTATACAGTGCATGTAAAAGGGGAAAGCCTCTTTTTCAAAATAAGCCACTTTCTGGTATCCATATAAACATAGTCACTGGAGCTCACAAGGCCAGCGTGAATGTCCAAGTTGAGAATTGTCCAAAATCAATCACACTAGAACTTCCATTCTTGGATGTCATTGGAACCATTTCTGTAGTGCATTGCAGGTTTAAATGACTCCAGTTTGGAAAGAATATTGCAGATAATACCGTGATTTTAGTCAACATGAACCAAGGGGGGGACTCGAATTTCAAAACAACAAAGATAGAAAATGTACAGACTATTTTCGTTTGTTTGTTTGCGTGTGTGTGTTTGTGAACTGAGCATTAAAATGGATGAGGTTGTGCGTGTGTGTGGGTCAGAGAATTGACCCTTTGGGAATTGTAGTGTGGGTAATAAACAAGACACTAAGTGAGTAAGCACATTGTTTGTGTGTGTGTGTGTGTGTGTGTGTGTGTGTGTGTGTGTGTGTGTGTGTGAGCGTGTATTTATCACTTTGTGGGGACCAAATGTCCCCATAAGGATAGTAAAACCCGAAATTTTTGACCTTGTGGGGACATTTTGTCGGTCCCCATGAGGAAAACAGCTTATAAATCATACTAAATTATGTTTTTTGAAAATGTAAAAATGCAGAAAGTTTTCTGTGAGGGTTAGGTTTAGGGGTAGGGTTAGGTTTAGGGGATAGAATATAAAGTTTGTACAGTATAAAAACCATTATGTCTATGGAAAGTCCCCATAAAACATGGAAACCAAACTGTGTGTGTGTGTGTGTGTGTGTGTGTGTGTGTGTGTGTGTGTGTGTGTGTGTGTGTGTGTGTGTGTGTGTGTGTGTGTGTGTGTGTAATAAGATGTAATAAGAAGTTGTAGAAATGCAACAACATTGTGTTTGACCTCACAGTAGTTCATCTCAACCATAGCAACTCCCAATAGTCCACATGCTTCAAGCTAGATATTAATACACACACTGACACAGCAAATGAAATAGAGGCAGTGGGAAGTCAATAGCTTGTGAGCTAGTGAGCTGCCTTAATATCTACAGTCTACATAGGCAGCTACCTTCTTAGGCTTAAACTTAACCATCTTGGAACCTCATAAGTGACTGATCTGTGTGCCTTCTTTTGGAAAAGTCTTTGCATCAGGAACACATCTATGCCTAAAATGTTGCCTAGATGGACAGCGCACTATGTTTTCGATCAACAGAGCTAATAAAACCTCCATAAACATGCTTGTAAACATGCATGCATGCCTCTGGGAAATGTAAAGCGTGACATGCTAGCATACTACCATTACTATTTACGCAATATGCAGTATGTAGTATGTATATTGTATACAGAGTGTGAAATATATTTATGCATGGAAATCATACTTCATTTGCTAAAATGTGCTGTATAAAACCAGAGTACAATGCATGGAATACTATATCAGAATATAATGTCTTGAGCTATATAATATAATACAATATGGTACAATATAATATAATATAATATAATTGTGATGAGCTGGAGAGCGAGATAAAGGGAAGCCAGGGGCGCCAGTTCGAGGTCGAGAGAGAGAGAGACACACGCATTGCATGTGTGTCCAACATGTTTATGTTTGTTTTATGTTGAGTATCTGATTAAAATGTACATTGACTGTTCAGCCGGTTCCCGCCACCTCCTTGCCCATACTTATACTATTACAATAATATAATAAAATACAATATAACAACATTACATAACATAATAATATACATAACTATATAAAGTACATGATAAAAACATAAAAATGGCATGTGACGTGCTACAATTGTAATTTGGCTATTTTTGTAGTACTGTTTGCTGTGTGTCTACTGTGCACATTATGTGAAATTTCTATATGGGAAATATGGAAAACAAACTACATTTTCCAAAAAATATGCAGAAGAAAACAATCCACAATGTGTAGAATTTTTTAGCTGATAATACACTTGAGCTATCCAATAAAATTGTATGTTTTATACACAGTAATAAATATAATATTTAATTGTTTGTTTGTTTTATTTGGCTGCACTGCAAAGACATTTTTGACAGAGAGTTACGAAGTAAAATTACGACTTCATAGGGATAATTCACCCAAAAATGAAAATTCCGTAATCATTTACTCACCCTCATGTCGTTTTAAACCCTACGTTTTGTGTTCCATTGAATAAAAAAAGTTATAAATGTTTGCAACAATATGAGGGCAACTAAATAATGACAGAATTGTCATTTGTGTGTGAACTTTCCTTTTAAGACACATATTCAATTTGTGAAATTAACCCATATATAGTTAACATTTAACATTTATGCATTTGGCAGACACTTTTATCCAAAGCGACTTACATTGCACTTATTACAGGGACAATCCCCCTTGAGCAACCTGGAGTTAAGTGCCTTGCTCAAGGACACAATGGTGGTGGCTGTGGGGATCGAACCAGCAACCTTCTGATTAACAGTTATGTGCTTTTAGCCCACTACGCCACCACCACTCCACTCCATATAGTACTTTCTGCTGATTATGCACATATGTTCATATATCCTCAACAACCACCAACGCATGCACACTCACACGCACAGATACATGTATGTGCGCGCACACACAGCACTCTTCAGGAGTTCTCCTGGTTCATTAAATCACAGCTGTACTGGTGCCACATGGGAGCTGTCCAGCACATGTGGTGCTGAAACCCTTCACTGAGGCACTGAGGCACTGTGACTGTTCATTCAAATAGATCCTTCCATAAACACACACATGCCTCTTAACCCTCTACAACGGTGAAATATTGATGACAGACTCATAATGTGGCGAAGAGAGGCAGTCTGCGAAACTCACACATGAATCATAAAGATGAGATCATGCTCCGTCTGTGTGCTCAAAGTGAACGCATCAATATTATATGGCAGCCTCTCTGGTTTTCACACACACACACACAATTGCATTGACGTTCTCCTATGGATTACAATCATAATCTTGAAACCCAAAACCGTATACGCCCAAACGCACAAAATGTAGGTTATGTTTGGAATGGAATACTTGCTTACTCTATACTGTGCCAAATATATTGTATACTGTCCCATTTGTTTGTTTTGTATGTGGCAGAGATTGTAATATGCAATTACGAACGATTCAAACTTTGTATAGATGGTGAAAGACCAATATATTGGCCAAGTTGACTCATAGTATGTGAAAACGTCTATAGTATGTATTGTTTGAAGTGGTGGTGGTGTAGTGGTCTAAACCACATAACTGGTAATCTGGTAATCAGAAGGTCGCTGGTTTGATCCCCACAGCCACCACCATTGTGTCCTTGAGCAAGACACTTAACTCCAGGTTGCTCCGGGGGGGATTGTCCCTGTAATAAGGGCTCTGTAAGTCGCTTTGGGTAAAAGCATCTGCCAAATGCATAAATGTAAATGTAAATTGTTTGAATGTGTGTGCAGGTGCATGCCTGAGTGTAAATACATGGATATGTTCAACGCAGTCACATGGATCTAAAACTTCTGTAAACCAATAAGCAATCTCAAAATGGACAAATGTAGGCCAATTAATCAGACTGTGCTGCATTTTCCAAAAGTTGATTGTAGAGACCATTGGCACCAATGGTTTCTATGATCTATTTAGCTTACGATGCTCTTGGGAAATGAAGCCCAGGTCAATATATCGGTCTTCCACCAGGTAACAGTGCTAAGTTTGGACTCCATTGGTTCACACACCTAACATATACACACACAAACAGGCCTACTGCAGTCCTAGTGGCACGGAGGCCCTGGTGAAGTGAGCTCTGATTGGTTCTAATTGTTTTCCACATGATCTGAGTCGCAGCTTCAAAGAAGACAGCAGGCATGACAGCAGATGAGGCGTGACATTATAATGAGGAGCTATAGAAGTGAGCAGAACGTTCACACCAAAGCTCTCTACTCTTCTCTTTGACACGTTAATCACGGCAGAATGTCACGCTCCACGTTCAGACAAAGGACAATCATTGCTGTGATAATATGACCTCTCCTTCAATCAGTTTCACTGTAATTGCATCAGCCACCGTCCCTGTGTCATATCTCTCAAAGACACTAATGACAGAGAGAGAGAAATAATATGAGAATAAGTTCCGACTTGTTGCCCGAGGAGTTTGACTCGTGTCCTCCATTGTTCATCTAATAAAGCTAGTTTGAATCAAACAGAGTTTAACAGCCCCAAAGCTGATGTGTGTATTTTTCGATAAATAATGCCAATACCAACTTAATATGCCAAGGGAACTGTGGGGGGGGCTAGAATGTGGCACGCCCAGTCCCCAATCGGCCTGCGCGAGCGATAAAGGCGGTTCGAGAGACAGAGAATTACGGCATGTTTGTCATGTGTGTTTATGTTTGTGTGCTTTTGTTTTGAGTTTAATTAAATATTATTTATATTGACAAGCCGGATCTCGCCTCCTCCTTGCCCCTTACATTGGTGCCGAAACCCGGGAAGGAGGAGGGATGCCCGTCGCAGAGTCCTCGACACTGTCGTCCACCCAGGGGAGCGCCGCCTGGAGCGGTAGGGCCGCTGCCAGGGGCGGAGGAGTGTCCCCACATGCCGCCAGAAAAGCGGAGGGGCGTTCTGTCCGCTGGGGGTCGGAGGTTTGACTCCGGTTCGTCCGGAGTGGAGCGGCTGTCATCCGCCGGAGAGTGTGGAGGAGTGTTCGAGGACCACGCGACGGTACATCAGAGAACCGGTGAGTGAGCTTTTTCTCTCTCTCCTCTTTCTCTCTCTCTTTCGCACCGTGTTGGCCTTTTCCCTCACCTATTTAGTTTTTTTTGTTGTTGTTTTCCACTCCTGTCTCCTCCCAGGTCAAGGAAGGCGGGGATGACCTGATGGGGCGCAAAGCATGCTCCTCCAAAGGGAAAGGGGGGGGGGGGGTATAGGTCATGCCGGAGGCACCCCGGCCTGAGGTAACGCCGGGAGGAATGTGGAGCGGAGGGGGGTGGGGCCGGGCTAGAATGACGCACGCCCGGTCCCCAATCGGCCTGATGGGGGGCGCGAGGGAAAGGCGGCCGGTGACAACGGTTCGACAGAGAATTACGGGCATGTGTGTTTATGTTTGTGTGCTATTGTTTTGAGTTTAATTAAATATTATTTATATTGACAAACCGGTTCTCGCCTCCTCCTTGCCCATCTTAACCCCCTTACAGCAACAATAAGTAAACCTTTCATATAGGTTGATTTGGTGATGCAATGTTAAAGTGTTCTTAGTGGTTAGATGAATGAAAATATGCTGATGTTATTGTTTTTATGTGAACAATTAAGGTACATTTCTATGGTCAACAGAAGTACTTCAGACATTTTGTTTTAGTTGGACAAGAAAAAGTAGCTTCATACCATGTGACCCACATTTGGTATGATTTCGACCATTTAAAATTGGTCAAATGTAAAAATTGACGAATGGAGCCACACTTAAATCCCCATATCTCTGATATTTAACCTTATAGGGCCTTAAAGATAAGAGTCCTTAAGATACAAGGGCATTAAAATATGAAAAGGTAAGTTTGTTCTGAACCAGAATCTAAAAGGCGATTAAGATATCTTTAATAATTATGGAGTTATAGGGATTCCAACTTGGTGAAAAAGTCAATATGGTGGGTTTTTTCGCCATTTTTGGACTTGCGCCATTGGCATTTAATGCAACACAGGGTGCTGAGGCCAACTGTTTTAGTAATAGACCTGCCAATCTCTGTAAAAAATGAAATAATGATACTGCCACCTTTCCCAGGTTTTTTATTTGACCTGTAGTTTTGCAACAAATTCGTCTTGTCATTTTGACCCACATTGAGAGCCTAATTTCTGTGGGATTCAACCATATAGGGCCTTCAAATTGAAGAATATGAAAAGGAAAGTTTGATCTGAACCAGAATCTAAAAGTCTATTAAGATAGCTTTAATACGTCTGGAGTTATAGGCTCTCCAACTTTGGAAAAACGTACAAAAAGTGCCCCCCTTTTTGGACACACACCATTGGCATAAAATGAAAAAAGAAGTCAGCTGATTTTAGTAATATATCTACCTATACTTGTGTAAAAATAAAGACGCTAGGTTATTGATTTGACCTGTAGTTTTGCTTCAAGACGAAAAACTTAAATTGTGACCCCCCTTCCATGTTGATTTGACATGGAATAACCCAATAGTGATATTTGCCTTAGTATATGTGCAGCATATTAGCATATGTGCCTTTGTCATTCTATAAGGCATAACAACCCAGGAAAAAACTAAAAACAAGACAAGCCAGTGAGCAGAGAGAGAGAGAGAGAGAGAGAGAGAGAGAGAGAGAGAGAGAGAGAGAGGAAGGAGATTTTAAACCCGGCAAGAACATCCCCACGTCTCCAGCTGTGCCACACCGGACACACAGATCAATTTAAATGATCTATGAGAGATATTAGTCATGACGTTTATGAATACTTCATGGAATGTAGAAAATGTCATTATACATTTTTATTTGGGCAAATGAGGCCGCGGCTGAGAGCAAACAGCATCAATGTTTGAGTACAGACACAATGAGGAAACGAGAGCAATGGATAGCGACATCAATCCCAGCTCACACACACTCACTTCTCGTTGATTCCGCGGTTCACAAGCTTGTTTGATTGTGTTCATGTTGCGCAATAGCTCAACTGATAGAGCATTGCACTTGCGATGCAGAAGACCGGAGTACGAGTCCTGAAGAGCGCACCAGTCGACACGTAAGTCGAAAGTCGAACGTGTCAAAGAAGCACCACAAAATGATGTGGCTGCTTCAGAAATGACCTTTGTAATCTTACATTTGCTACATATGACACTATGAGTTAGGTTTAGGTGTAAGGTTTTGGGTAGGCAGGTAGAATTTGTTGATTTAAAACTCGATAGAGCATTAACCTTAAAAAACGTATCTGCTTGTGAGAACATTTAACTGGCTATTTGAGACACACAGTGGACATTCCACTGCAAAATAAGATGCTACGAAAGTGAATGGAGACTAACATACTACCTGGGTGTGACTCAAAGTGAGGGACTAGAATGTTCCTCCGAGGCATGTTTCCACGGCGAGACACGTTTCCATGGCGAGACATCAAGGATTGGTGTTAAGGGTGTAATTATGCAAAATGAATAATGGATTGTCACTGGTGCCCTCTGTGTCTGGCTATCATCAAATATGAGTATGCATGCTATCAGAATACACACTGCATACTTTGTGTGTGTGTGTGTGTGTGTGTGAGTGCAGTTAACAATACCGAACTTTAACCTCGGACAGGCGTTTGATTGACAGTCTCTGCATGATCGCGCCATAACCTTATCAACAGTGTATGTGTGTGTGTGTGAGAAGAGATTTAGCTGCCAATCAATACTTTCATGGAATTAGTGCCGCCTTTAAAATGCGCCTGTTAATCTGTGAAACTGACAGTTTTGTTCCCAGTGTGGAGACCCTGGCGTGACCTCATCACAGAGGAAACGGAGAAGTCACCAACACTGATAAGTAACGCTAACTGTCCAGACAAAAATAACTAGGTGTTTATGTTTTCTGAAGAAAATGTGAGTGGTGCATTCCTGTATAAAACTCAGCGTCAAAGAGACAGTGGAACAAATCTAGAACTTTCACGTGCAACTGGCTGTCAAACACATATTGAGCTACATGAGACAAAAGCTACACTGAAGCTATGCATATGCATTTTCTCAGTCACTTATTGTGTCTAAATAGAGATAGAACTTACAGAATTTCAGTATGTGGAGCGGAGGGGGGCGGGGCCGGCTCGGAATATCGTTCGCCCGGTCCCCAATCGGCCTGATGAGGCGCGCAAGGGATAAAGGCGGCCGGTGACGATGGTTCGAGAGAGAGAGAGAGAATTACGGGCATGTCCGTCATGTGTTTATGCTTTTGGTTTAAGTTTACATTAAATATTATTTATGTTGACAAGCCGGTTCTCGCCTCCTCCGGCAGTGTCGAGGACTCTGCGACGGGCATCCCTCCTCCTTCCCGGTTTTCGGCACCAATGTAACACAGTTAATGATGGGCAAGGAGGAGGCGAGAACCGGCTTGTCAACATAAATCATAATATTTAATGAAAACTTAAACCAAAAGCATAAACAAACACACACATGACGGACATGCCCGTAATTCTCTCTCTCTCGAACCATCGTCACCGGCCGCCTTTATCCCTCGCACGCCTCATCAGGCCGATTGGGGACCGGGCGCGTGATATTCCGAGCCGGCCCCGCCCCCCTCCGCTCCACACAGTAGTAAACCCAAATAGCAATAGTCAAATCATACTGTTCATGCGTTAAACTTGCTATAGTTTACATTTACATTTATGCATTTGTCAGATGCTTTTATCCAAAGCAACTTACAGAGCCCTTATTACAGGGACAATCACCCCTGGAGCAACCTGGAGTTAAGTGCCTTGCTCAAGGACACAATGGTGGTGGCTGTGGGGATCGAACCAGCAACCTTCTGATTACCAGTTATGTGCTTTAGACCACTACACCACTACCACTTCCACATTGCTGCTTCATCAAATAACAATATCCTAAACACACACACACAATTCAATTGTTTATGTTTAGTTCACCTTTTGTATATATGATAACAGTCTCTATGGAATTTCTGGGACAAGGCTCAAAGACAAAAATCTATACATTAAAAGGCATTTTAAAAGTATAAAAAATAAATGATGAAGTCAAGGTAAAATGTTTCCAAGTCAGTTGTAATTTGGCCTTTATATAACAAAAAGAAGCTCAAATCTGTTTTGTTTCCATAAATATCAACCCCTGTGGCATGAAATTGCCCAAAGTTGCAGGAACACCCAGAATGTTTACGTTGCTCTATTTCATACAATGAAAATGAATGAGGAAGTACATTGCCAAGCTTCACAAAGAGTTAAAAAAGCACCATAAAATAGTCCTTACAACTTGTGCTACTCACTGATAATCTTCCCTTCCACCGTAGCTCTCAAATCTCATTTGCGTTCCATTTTCAGACATGTTAAAACAAACTGTCAAATCAAATCTGCCACGCTTTTATACCATATTTGAATATATGCTGATGAGATTTTAGGGCTACAGCTGAGGGGAAGATTTTCAATGAATAACAACATTAAAAAAGAAATTCATAAAGGTTTTAAACGACATGAGGGTGAGTAAATGACTTTCATCTTGGTGTGAACTATCGCTTTAACCATCCGTTATGAAATCATTACAAAACACTCACAGAGGAACAGAAAGAAAAGTAAACCCCGCTGTCTGTCGCCTGTCATCATCTCTGAACTTTTGATTTATACACAAATAAACAGGCAAACAAAGAAATGGCAATCCTTTATGCGCCAGCCTGGAGCTGCAGGCGTGTCATTAGTCTGGGATAAAAGAGCGGCGAGATTTTGACGGACATCTGCGATTCATTTGCTTTCACACAGTTGTCATAAATTACCATCGTTATCAGGCATCAGCTCTTTGCCAGCCTGAAATAAATGAGTCTTTCAGCAATGTTACATGCTGATGACACAGTATGCAACAGAATTCAAACTCACTTACACACTCGAGAAATGCTGGACTCAGTTTCCTCTCTACTATCAATAAGAAGTACATTTTAAAGAAGTCGTTCACACCAACATGAAAATTCTGTCATCATTTACTCAGCTTCAGTTTGTTCCAAACCGGTCATACATTTCTTTAACTGTGAAACACAAAAAGATGTCGGGTAGAATGTTAGCCTCTTTCATTGTAAGTAAATGATGACTGAGGCTAAAAACGTCTGCCTAACATGCAAGAAAGGCAGTTATGTGGGTTTAGCGGGACATGAGGTTGAGTAAATGATGACAGTGTTTTTATTTTAAGGTGAAATACTGTATTCCTTTATAACAAATAGGCATGTTTTGTGTGTTTGAGTGCAGTGAATTTGTAACTATTTTTCAAGAACAGCTAATTCAATGTATTAAACACTTCAGCTGTTACATTACATGAACTATTACATCAATAGGTTCACTAGTGCCGTAATTAATACATTTAGTATATGGCTATTTATTGGCTAATGCCGATATCTAGAGAGCACGGTCGATGATGACCGATATACAGTTATGCCGATTTACAAAATCGAAAGGACAACAGTTCAGTTAATTTCATAGAAGTGACTTTATTAACCCTTAAATGCATGGGTGTTTCGAAAACATTATTCCTGTACATACTCGGGTCTTTAGTGACCCGGCATGTATAGCATATCTTTCATGAATGTATTTACAAAATGCCCAGATTGTGTCAAAATAAAAGGTATATTTTGATGTTTTATATTTCATATATTAAAGAGATGATGCAACTAATCTAGAACTTTCACATTGAAATTTCATGAGATGCAACTGGCTGTCAAACACATATTGAGCCACACATAACACATAATCTACACATAATCTACACATATGCATTTTCCCAGTTATTTAACTTACAGAATGTCAGTAGTAAACCCAAATATAACCAGCCAAATCATACTGTACATGTGTTAAACTTGCTATAGTTTACTTCCACATTGCTTCTTCATCATTTCTTTGAGTTAATAAGGTTGAGGAATACTAAAGAGGTGTGGGCATAGCTCCAAAAAAATAAATGAGGTACAGGGGTGGAATGAGGTCCCGGGTCACTAAAGACCAGAGGTATGCATTAAAAGGTTAACAATACAGCATCACCTTTTTGTACCTTATTGCTTAAATGTATATACAGAGGAAACACAATTATTTGATGTAATATATACTGTTGGTAGATTTTGGTTATGCAAGTGGGAACTGAGAAATGGAAGAGTGGCGTAGTTCTAGCGGGAAGGCTAGCAGCTGTACATCGTCACATCATTAGCTGGGTAACTCCTAGCCAATCGCAGGTAAGCCATTGCTTTATAAGTCTGCTCACAATCTATCACATTGCGGTTTCAGTGTGCTAACACGGCAACCTCCACCACCCCACCACCACCAGTTGAGCCCCATCCCGCATGGGGGTAGGCTCCTCGCCCCTGCCTCCTATCTCTGGCAGGATATGACGGTTCTGAGTACAACTCCCTCGGACTGCCAGACGGGGCCTACGCCAAAGAGAGAGACATTACATTTCTGTTTTACATTGTGTGTCTTCCCGAACGAATTACATTTATTTTTATTATTGGCCAATACCGATCATTTTAAAATGGTCAAATATTGGTTGATGTAATGTAATGATCCATCACTCATACATAGCTAACACTGAATCTACAACTACTATTATTAAAATAGGCACACAAAAAGAAATCCACTATTATTGTAGCGAATACATAAAATTTAGTATCATATTTTAAACTGTGCATATCGGTCATGGGGACATTATAAATCACAGCATCGGTTTCAGATCGGTCTGATTGTTCAAGGTTTGTGAACTAAAGCTTAAGATGTTTTAATCCCAGGAGATCATCGGCAATGAAGAGCAGAAGATCAGATCTTAACAATATAACAGTTTTTCTTTCAGTGTTTCCAAGATAACAGCACCAAAAGCACTGTAGAATGAGAGAGAGATACACCAATAACAACAGCTGGAAAAAACATCCAATTACAGCCCAGCTCCGCTATCAGAGACCCATTACTGTCTGTCACTGAGTGAACGACTGCGCGTTTGTGAACAATCTACACTTTTGTGAGATGCAATCCATCACATTCAGAAAACACCATTGTTACTAAAGGTTCTATAATATGTTCAATTTAAAACACCAATAGGAACTGTTGCTTTAAACTGACTGTAGAGTAGCATTTCAAGCATGAGGTTTAGCAGAGCAGGTGCTCAAAATCCACTCTGTACTCTTCTGCTGTTGAGAATAAGATAAGCCAAAGAGGTGTTTACAGAGGAAACATTGATCGTGTTGCCTTGACAACCAAATCTCACTGCATTCCTCTGGCATTTGGTTTTTGTTGGACTTGTTGCTGGTTTTTATTTCTGTGCTTTTGACATCAAGACACTGAAAAGACAAATTAAACTGCACTTATCCCGCATGTGCGCACAATATTGTAATGCACGAGCCAAACTAAAGGAATGAAATGCCAAATGTCTATGTCTATGCCAAAAAACATGACGTTTTGAAAAATCTTAGTCAAACATCATATTATTTCAAACCAACATGTATTATTCTGTTACATAAGCATGGCTTACAGGCAGCCTCTCTCTTTGGGTCTGTTCAAAAGCCTAGTGAGCTGCCTACGTAGGCGGCATTTACAGCATCATAGCCGTGCTTCCGACCTGAACGTGATCACACTGGAAGTCGGCGTGTTCTTGTACCCTAGGATCGGCCATACTACGCCAACTCACCGACAAGCGCTATCTCCAATCGGGCATGTTTGCATCGGCTCCAGAGTGTTTATGTTCCGCTGTGGTGTGACCGGAAGCGTGTTGCGTAAGAAGCGTTTGAGACCCGGGTTCAGATCCTGTGTTGAAACCAGGAAGTAATCGCGTTCGAATAATCAGTGACAAGTGCGATTCTGTAGTTGCATTTTCCGCTCTAGCAATGTTTAGGTTTGTGATTTGTTTTGGGAGGTTCAGTTTATAAAATATGTACCTGTACAACTGAAAACAACTCGCTTTACAACTCGCTTTTGGCGCCCCTCTGTGGACATTTGACCAAATTCCCAACAACACTCACCGCTTTGGACACTGGGGGCAGTGTTTCCTATTCTGGTAAGCAAAAACCCAATTTAGCTAAAGAAATGTCAACCTACTGTTTTGGATTTCACTGTGAGATCAGTCTGAATGCGAAAAGCTGCTCCAAAGATTTGGCTAAACTATTATGGTCTTACGTTCTTCTAGGATACCTTGTTTTCAAAAACAGCATTGCATGTCTCTTTCATGGAGAAGCCCTAATAGAGAAACCCCTCAGCAATGGCCAGACATCATGGTGGTGAGTTTGCACAAATGGCGAAAATGTACGAATAAATCCAGTTAACTGTCTGTAATCTGTCCTTCTTTGTGTTTCACCCTCCTCCTCCTCCTCCTCTCCTCATCTCTCCTCTCATCTCCTTACTCTTCCTCTTTTTATCTCAAGACACATTCTCCCTCTAATCTCAAACTCTAGCACATCTCATCCTGAGGCTATATTCCTGCTCAACTATCTCTCTCTGTATGTCTCTCTGCACACCAAATGCTTCAACCCACGCAGGATTACTAACCCCCTGTGCACACAAAATCACAGAATATGTCAGGGTAGTCTTGAGAGGGGGTTGGGGAGTGTTGGAGGAAGTGCAAATGAGGAGGAGTGAGAAAGTGTGTCTGAGATAAAAAATTAAAAAAAATTAAAAGATGCAATGAAAGTGAATGGTGACTGAGGCTGTCAGCCCGTTCAATTTTGCCAAACATCTCCTTTTGTGCTTCACGGAAAATGGAAAGTCATATGTGTTTGGGTCAGTTACAGCAGATTTGTCATTTTTTGGGTGAACTATCACTTTCATTTTAAACACAAAATTATACAGTCACACTTTAGGAGTATACACAGAAAACCAGTTAAACCAGTTGCATTAACCAAGGTACCAGAATGCGACTCACGTGTCTAGAGTCGGAAACACTTTATGTGGGTTAACATGCGTTTTTGTCAGATATCATCTCATGACACTTTTCATCCTTTCTGTTGAGATGAGCTCACTGCAAGCAACAGCAAACCAAGGTATCCGATTCACAGACAAATGACTCTTTTTAACGAATCAGCCAAAAAGATTCACGAAACTGGTTAGAACTCGGGAGCTCAGGTTTGCAGCTCGAGTCAGAGAGTCACTTTCTCAGCGATTCATACAGTGAATGTCAGAGAGTTCACAACTGGGAGGGCGGACATTTCAAAATAAGAGTCCCTGTTGTATTTCTGACTTTTCTGGCCTAAAGTACCAAATAAACAAAATACTGGGATTTTATTAAATTTGGAAAGACTAAGTACATTTTTAACACATTTTATACATTACATAAAACATATCAAATTATATAAAAAATATATTTGAATTATATAAAAACACCCAATGTCTGCATAGTAATTTTTTTTTTAACAGGAGCCCTGTTATCTTTGAGTCACCATGTTATTCTGCTTATTCGAAAAGTTTCCAGATAGTTTGTTAAAACCATCTCCATTTTCTCAACGTGCCTATTAAAAATTATATGAACATTTCAACGTGTTAAACATAGAGATAACCAGTCGGGCGGATCAGGCGGCAAATGTTCTGGTAAAAATCACACATGCATCTCAGCACGACACACTTCTCACACTTTAGACAAAAAAAAAAAGTTCAAGCGTGAGCAAAGATGCACACACACCAATGACGCACAAAGTATCACCCTGTATAATAACACACAGCACAATGCATTAGAGTCTCAGTGTGTGTATGTGTGTGTGTGTGTGTGTGTGTGTGTGTGTGTGTGTGTGTGTGTTCCCTACAGACTATAGACCAACTGTTCACCATTACACTGATGCATTGTGGGAGGTGCCTCTATACTGAAAAACAACACCTCTATACCACACAATTCATTGGGGTTTTCTCTGAGGAGGCAAGGCAGGCAGTACCTCCTCCTCCTCCAAAAAAAAAAAAAAAAATCAGGTGATAAAAATAATTGACAGTAAATAAATAAAACAGATCAAATGTTATTAATGTTAGCTCAAATAGTCTGTTTATTAGTCATATTTAATGGAGTGAACTGTTGAATGTGAATGGCCTAATTACAGACTAACCGAACACCACTTTTGGTCACTTCCGCTTGCGTGGTATAAGCACTCGTTCTTAAAGGTACAGCTTCGTGTCATCATGCCATCATTACAGAAGAGTAGATGATTGATCCGAAAATAAGGTGGCTGTATCAAATAATAGGCGAACAGATAAAAGATGCAAGAAACATGCTTTTAGCTTTAATATTGTAGGTTTTTTTGTTGGGAAGAGAAATTGGCCTGGGATTTTACATGGCAACTGGCCCAAAACTTGCGGGGGGTGTTCGCTGTCCTTTTCTGCATATCGTGGTGCCGTTTTGTGGTCCGTTCTGCATAACGCAGTGGCACATTTGGCCCATTTGGCATGTTTCGCAGCCGACCCACCTGCCCGCTCCGTTCTCCCGATGGCCAGTCCGCCCCTGATCGGCCCCAAAGTGCGTCGGCCCACCGGGAAAATACCCGTTATGCCAGATTACCAGTCCAGCCCTGAGTTAAACTAACGGTAGCTCCTTTATTTTGGATGAATATAAATACATTTAACAAGTACATATAAATATAATTTTACAAATGTTTTAATAAACAGCATATAGAAAAACAAAGTAACGTTTATAATTAATGTTAAATACACTAGGCATTAAAAACACGTAACACACATTGTATTATTAAAAGGATAGTTCACCCAAAAAATAAAACATCTTTCATTTACTCACCCTCATCCAAGATGTGTATGACTTTCTTCTGCTTAAAATATTATTATTATTTTTTATTGTTCAGAATATCTCAGCTCTGTTGGCTCATTCTGTGGATAGACAATAGTGGCCAGAAATTTGAAGGTCCAAAAAGTACATAAGGGCAACATGAAAGTAATCATTAAGACTACAGTGGTTAAATCCATATCTTCAAGTTATAATAGATGTGGGTGAAAAACTGATCAATATTCCTTCTAAATCATCACTTTCACATCTGAAAGAAAAACAAAACAGGCTTACATATTGATCTGTTTCTCACTTTCACAGCCATTTAACCACTGGAGCCATATCGATTACTTTTATGCTGAATTTATGTACTGTTTGGAGCTATAATGTTTAGGTCACTATTCAGTTGCATTGTATGGACCTACAGAGCTGAGATATTCTTCTAAAAATCTTAATGTATGTTCTGCTGAAGAAAGTAAGTCGTACACATCTGGGATGGCCTGAGAGTGAGTAAATTATGGGAGAATTTCCATTTTTGGGAGAACTATCCCATTAAAATGTCTCTAAAATGTGTCTAGTGTAAAATTAAATTAAAATAAGAATTCAAAATGATCTACGACTGTAGGGAGAATAAGACTTTGACATCTCAGCCTGCTGGAGGTACTGGAGGATATTTTATCCAACTTAAAAGAGACAATAAGAAATAAAAGCAAAAAGGTTAAAGAAAGATATCAACCCACAATGTCTAACAGTCATCAGAATACCAGAAGCACTTACTGCTGCACCAGTTTGTGATTTGAAGTGTTTGCCTCACTGGTGATGATGGTTTTAAAGTACAAAGAAAAACTCGATACTAAATGGCTCATCATTTATTTATTTTTTCCCTGATTTTTTCCTACTCTAAACTCAAATACGTTTTTAATGTTTACCAATGCATTTCACGTGTTGGACGAAGCCCGACATAATGTTTGATTTGAATGGTGTGTTGAGGCCCTGAAGCCCGTGATGCGAGTGTTTTGAAACAGCTCGCATCCGGTGTAGACAGTGTGATAGAGGGTATGAACTACGTAAATTAATCATGAAGGTGATATATTCAAAATGGCAAATGTCGCTGAAAGGAGATGTTTGCATTAAGCCAAAGCTCATGAAACTAGTGTGACGTCTTATAACAGGTGATGTCATATGAGCTGTCCAGTTCTGATAATGGAACAGTATCTTTGCATTTTCTGGTGTACAGTAATTATATTATAGATACAAAAAAAATAAACATTGACACACCTTATTTCACCAAATGAATCCTCCAATTTGTCCATGCTGAGAACCGCTTACTCCTGAAGACGATCCAAAAAGCCCGCGTCAGGTATCTTATGCCACAGCTGGGTTGTCGCATTGGGGTGGAGAGAGGGGTGTATAGTTCCAACTTTCAGTGACAATGAACCCAGCCGCTAAACTAGCAACTGGGTTACACAAAAACTACCCAACGGAGAGAAAATAACCCAATAAAATGACCCAACAGGCCCAACCCATCGTTTAGGTTGAAAAAATAACCCTGCATTTTTTAGAGTGTATGTACAACTTTACAGGCGTACAAAAAGTCGTTATTGAATGTATAAATGTTGTGCTCATGGATTAATCAATCAGTACAGCTGTACAGCATCACACCATTAGCTGGGTAACTCCTAGCCAATCACACGTAAGCCATTGCTTTATAAGTCCACTCACAATTGATCACATTACTGCTTCAGTAATACTAACACGGCAACCTCCTCCACCCCACCACCACCAGTTGAGCCCTGTCCTGCACGGGGGTAGGCTCCTCGCCCCTGCCTCCTATCTCCGGCAGGACATGACGGTTCTGGGTACAACTCCCTTGGACCGCCGGACGGGGCCTACGCCAAAGAGAGAGACATTACTTTCTGTTTTACATTTATCAAATAAATGGCATCTTAAACTTCACTCAAGCCTGCATGTCTTCCCGATAGAAATGAGATTAATGAAATGTTCACTGCTATCCCATTTATTTAATGCAGTTGATGTATATACAGTATATATACACACACCGATCAGACACATTAAAACCACCTGCCTAATATCATCTAGGTCCCCCTTGTGCTGCCTAAACAGCTCTGACCCATTGAGGCATGGACTCCACAAGACCTCTGAAGGTGTCCTGTGGTACCTGGCACCAAGACGTTAGCAGCAGATCCTTTAAGTCCTGTAAGTTGCAAGGTCGGTCCTTCATGGATTGGACTACTTGATCAACCACATCCCATAGATTCTATTTGGAGGAATTTGGAGGCGAACTCAACACCTTGAACTCTTTGTTATGTTCCTCAAACCATCCTGAACAATTTTTGCAGTTGAGCAGGGCGCATTATCCTGTTGAAGAGGCCACTGCCATCAGGGAATACCGTTGCCATGAAGGGGTGTACGTGGTCTGCAATAATCTTTAGGTAGGTGGTACGTGTCAAAGTAATATATACATGCACACCAGGACCCAAGGATTACCAGCAGAACATTGCCCAGGGCATCACACTGCCTCCGCCGGACTGCATTCTTCCCATAGTGCATCCTGCTGTCATCTCTTCCCCAGGAAATTAACGCACATGCTCCCGGCCGTCCACGTGATCTAAAAAAAAAACATGATTCATCAAACCAGGCCACCTTCTTCCATTGGTCCAGTTCTGACACTCACGTACCTATTGTAGGCGCATTCAGCGGTGGACATGTGTCAGCATGGGCCCCTGACCCCTGTACTGTTAGTACGATGCACTGTGTGTTCTGACAGCTTTCTAAAGTGGACAGCTTTACGTTTTTCCGTAATTTTTGCTACAGTAGCTCTTCTGTAGGATCGGAACAGACAGGCTGGCCTTCCCTCCCCAAGCGCATCAATGAGCCTCGGGTGCTCATGACCTTGTCGCCAGTTCACCGGTTGTCCTTCCTTGGAACACTTGTGGTAGGTACTAACCACTGCATACTGGGATCACCCCACAAGACCGTTTTGGAGATGCTCTGAACCAGTCGTCTAGCCATCACATTTGGCCCTTGTCAAAGTCGCTCAGATCCTTACGCTCGCCCATTTTTCCTGCTTCCAACATATGAAATTCAAGAACTGACTGTTCACTTGCTGCCTAATATATCCCACCCATTGACAGGTGCAATTGTAACAAGATAATACCTGTTATTCACTTCACCTGTCAGTGGTTTTAATGTTGTGGCTGATCAGTGTATACATACTCCATCACAATTTTTAATATGCATACTCATCTCTCCATTTCAAGCTGTCCTCTTTAAAAAAAAAAAAAAGCCCCCACTGTGTCTTCCTCTTCAAATAACATTTAATCTTCTGCCCACATAAAGTCTCCAACTGTGCTGATGGAGCCAATCATCTTCAGTGCATTCCTGACAGCCAATCAGATCATCTCTGACTGGCCGAATTCAAAAAGTGTTGAATATGGTGAAGAAGAAATTGAATTTAAACAAGACCTTTGTGTTATAATCTACGCTACAAATAGTTCTAGAAATATACAGCCCAGTTTTCTTGTTTGTTCTTTTTCCACTTTTATTCTTTGCTCACTTTCTCTTCTTTTTCATCAGCCATTTGTATAATTAATGTCAACAGCCTTGCTAAACACTCATACATTAATGTGGATCCTTCTCTAACCTATAGAGTACCAATGTATTATTAAAAATAATTAATTTTGCATTACGAAATTACAGATGAATAAAACATTACAAGAGGGGAAAGAGAAATGTAGGATGGTGCAAGCGGCCAATTTATTCTGATTAAGCTGTCAGTTTTTCAGCACGGGCCAACGAGATGAAAAAGTGAGAAAAAAAGCAATTATAAATCAGAGAAATTCAGCAGAATATGGAAAGAGAAAGAGAGAGAGAGAGAGTCAAAAGAGATAGGGCCACCAAAATTGAAGGGCAGTTTAAATGAATATCTTTTCAGCCCAATGTACGCAACTCCTCCGCTCTCCGTCATGCTATAATCAAATCTCCGCATTTTTTTAATTCAAAAGAAGTTGCCAAGAAAACAGTCATGGGTAGTTATCTGGTTTTATAAAACCAGCTGTCAGAATGGTTAAGATCCAAACCAAAATGAGCAAGGCATTAAAATGAATAATCAAAGGAACAGTTGAGGCAAAAACCACAACATTCAAACTGATTTGATGCAAAAACATATTTGAAAATTGCACAAAAGCACAAAAGGCACAAGACGTCTTTTATGAGGGACTGAACTGCAGAGCACTTTTGCCGCCGCTTGTTTGCAGCATATTAGACCCCGAAGCCGCCACCAGGCGCCGCCATTTGCGCTATTTAGAATTTCAGCCGCCGCCAGCCAATAATTTCGTAAGCCAAATTGAGCCGCCATCTGATAAAGTTTGGCTGAGCCGGCTAGAATTATTTGCATCAAATAATAATTCTATCACATTGAGACATACACACACGAAATATAAACAATACACGAGATCTATTTTCCCACTGGATTCATAACAGCACAGTCTTGTGCTCGTTGCTAAGATACACAGACTCACAGTGAATTGACGACCAATTAAAATTGCTCGTTTTCCGTACAGAAGAAGCAATGCATTTTTTTCTCGCACTGAGGTGAAATGGCGGAAAGAAGTAAGCAAGGTAATTTTGATCTCACTTCAAACATACTTTCCTAATTCCTACTTACTTTATTTTTTTAACTTAGGCCTACCCAGACTTTTGTTAAATCTTCAGGGCACGGTTGCACAAACACCTGAATCAAAGATTGATGTTATGAACCAAATATTCTGGAACGGAGAGATTTTTAGCACTGAACGTGATATTACTGCAGTAACAAACCACCGTTTCCACATTGCTAATTCACGACACATGCTTCAGTGTACATTGAAGTGAAATGTGCAAAACTTTGTCCAAAATAATACTGATAACAGTGTGTGTTTATATTAAGGCGAGACACGGCAGCCAAAAACATCGGGGTTTTTTTTACTGGTCAATTTTGAGATTTTTGGATATTTGTCTTCAATAACATGTCTTCTTTCAGACTTGTGGTGAAAAAATTCCTTTTCTAATAAATACACATTAAAGGTCTTTATTTTACTACACTTTCTCATAAATTCAACAAAAGTTTGCGTTCTTAATCAACATACTTCTCCGCGATCTCTGCCGTCACGCAGGTAGTGTGCCGGTGGAATGCATGTTTAGTTCCACTGGCCTACTGCTCAATGGCAAATGATCATCACTTGCTCCTTCAAGGTGTAATATGATAAGCTTCATCCATGATAATGCCAAGTTATTGTATACAACTTAGCCTACATACATTTAGCCTAAACACAACACATTGTAGGCTATTTGAAAATGTTTAGTAGCATACAGACTACAAAATATGTACATACGTTGTGAAAGTAAAATCTGGTGTTTTCTTTATTACATTGTATTGCATTTTGTAGAAATATAGTGTAAGCCATGCATTGCTTGGAAATATTGAGATCTAGTAAATCAGTATAACATAAACATCTGTAGACATGAAGTGGCAGCATCAGCCATTTGCAGCTATGAAAAGTTTGGCGGCTGCAGCAGCCATTTAGGTTTTGGCTGAGCCGGCTAGCCATCCAATAACTTCATCAGCCAGCCATTATTCTCAAAACAAATGGCTTCGTGCTCTACAGCATATCTCTGATTGGTGGATCGTTTCCCTTCAGGATCGTAGATGGTGTAGTCCTCACCAGAAAATCCATTATTAAACAATACGAATGTAGAGATAATTATATATCGATTTGGCGTAAGCCCTGTCCTACGGTTCAGCGCTCAGATACTTCCTCGAACTCCCAGATCCTGCCATAGGCGATGACGGCAGGGGAGTGGAGCTTACCCCTGCCCAGGACGGGACCTAAACTGGTGGTGATGGGGTGGAAGGAGGTGAAAACGCAGGCTTATACTGTAAAGTGGAGGCTGTATTGTGAATGGATGAGATGCCTGATAGAATGAATCCTGATATCTTCCTTCTAGAACTACACTTGTAATTAAAAATCAATTCCGCTATGGATTTGTTACAGTATTTTAAATTCCAGAACCAAATGTTACACTCCCGACTGACTACAGCTGTCAAGCTAAAGAAAAATAATAATAATAAAAAAAAGATAAAAACACCATAAAAATAGTCCATACTTTTCTTTTGAATATATCATTATTCACTAACAATCGCCCCCCCGGGATGAGGATTAGCACCTCTAAATCTGAGGTTATGGTTCTCAGCAGGAAACCGATGGAGTGCGTACTCCAGGTAGGGAAGGAGGTCTTGCCCCAAGTGAAGGAGTTCAAGTACCTTGGCGTCTTGTTCACAAGTGAGGGGACAATGGAGCGGGAGGTTGGCCGGAGAATCGGGGCAGTGGGGGCGGTAATACACTCGCTCTATCGCACCGTTGTCACGAAAAGAGAGCTGAGCCGGAAGGCAAAGCTCTTGATCTACCGGTAAATTTTTGTTCCTACCCTCACCAGTACAAGCGGCCGAAATGGGCTTCCTCAGAAGGGTGTCGGGCTTCTCCCTTAGAGATAGGGTGAGGAGCTCAGTCATCCGTGAGGAGCTCGGAGTAGAGCCGCTGCTCCTTTGCGTCGAAAGGAGTCAGTTGAGGTGGTTTGGGCATCTGGCAAGGATGCCCCCTGGCCGCCTCCCTAGGGAGGTGTTTCAGGCACGTCCAGCTGGGAGGAGGCCTCGGGGAAGACCCAGGATTAGGTGGAGAGATTACATCTCCACACTGGCCTGGGAACGCCTCGGGGGTCCCCCAGTCAGGCCGCCCCCACGACCCAACTTCAGATAAGCGGTTGAAGATGGATGGATGGAATCGTCCCCTAAATTTTGTGGTGTTTCAATATTTTCCCCTATCCCGCTGTGATGAGGAGGAGGGCGGTGCCGGGCCGTGACTATGCACTCCCGGCCCCCAAGTGGGTTAATCAGCCGAGGAGAGGGATAAATGCAGCGGAACGCATCAGTTCAGCTGCCATGTGTGTGTTTGTTCTGTGTGTCTTTTGTTTAAGTTCTTATTAAATATAATTTTGACTGTTTAGCCGGCTCCTTTCCCAACCTTAACTGTGTTAAATTGGTGCCAAAGCCCGGGAAGGATGAGGGATGCGCTGTGGTGGAGACCTCGCCACTGCCATCCACCCAAAGGAGCAGCAGCGGCCATACACCAGGGTATGGAGGAGTTGCTGCTGACCGCCTGAACGTGGAAGAACGGCCGCCATCCGCCAGGGGTCGGAGGACTGGCTCAGGTCCACCCAGAGAGGAGTGGTACAGGGCTGGACTGGTAATCTGGCATACCGGGCATTTTCCCGGTGGGCCGCTGCATTTTGAGGTCGATCAGGGGCGGACTGGCCATCGGGGCAAAACGGGCCGAATGGGCCACGATAAGTTAAAATGAGCCGCCGCGTAATGCAGAACGGACCACAAAACGGCGCCACGATATGCAGAAAAGGCCACTTTACTTTTGGAAACTTTTGGGCCAGTTACTATGTAATATCCCAGTCCAGCCCTGATTACGTATGCAGTCCAGCCTTTGTTTTCGAATATCTCCGTTTTCCCAGTCCACACAAATGTATCCACTTCAAGAGCTTTTTCGAAGGCTCAGTTTCCACTGGGCAAAAATAGCGACTCGGTGTGGACTGTTGCACTTTCCTCTGTTTTGAGCGGCTGCTCAGCCCGACACGACAACAATGACTCGGACAATGGCGTGAGTTTGGGTGTCAAGGGTGTGCTCGGAAAGCCATTTGAAAGTTATTTTTATTTTCGCAATTACGTTTGGTGGCGCTAGTGCTGCAGAAATTATACACTTCAGCTTTAAGATTGTCAGTGAAAAAGGACTTAAATTTTGTTGTTTGGGAGCTTGGAAGCCCCAGTCCCCATTCACTTTCATAATGTGGAAAAGAGTGGCCAGGTTATTCTTAAAAATGTACCTTCTGTGTTCCATGGAAATCAGAAAATCAGCTGGGTTTGGAACAACATGGTGAGTAAATTATAAGATCATTTTCTAATTTGGATGAACCTCACTTTTAAATTTTCCTTTCTCTTACCATTTAATGGCATTGTGTTTTCTTTTATATCCTCTAAATACAGACAATATATATTTTTTCACCTGTGCTTTAGGACTTTTACAAGAGAGCTGAGGTGAGACTAAGCTGAGAGAGAGAGAGAGAGAGAGATAACACAGATGCTCTTTCACTCCTGTGGGCTACACAGATCCATTATCTGTCGGTGAGTTGGGCAGAGCGTGAAAGCAAAATGAATAGCTCCATCTTTTGTGAGAAAGCCTGCGAAGGCAAACAGAAGCGATGGTGTGGTGAATGTAGCAGAAATGTGTGGGGTTATGAGATATTAATGATGAAGCGTATCGGATGGTAATAGGGTTTGAGCCTGTGACCTTTAGGTAGTAATATTCCTGCATCTCTCCAAACCTCAAATCCACCATCAACAAGTGAATATGCCGAAACAGGCTGGAATATTAGCGGAGAACAGAGAGTCTCTGTGTGTTTTAAATGAAGGATATTACGGTTGTGGATTTTTAATGAATCAATTAAACATTGTATAATAAACTGCGATTAACTGCATATATTAATATTTGCAGAGAAGCCCAACCCCCCCAAATTCAAAGAAGTTATTGTGAAAGACAAAAACATTGAATAAATGTTATAAAAAGTGGCTTTAGAAGTCTATGTATTTTATTTCCATTTCACTGAACATATGCCATCACTAGCCTTGTGATGCTCAGGCAGGAGCAGGAACAAGAGGCAGACTGAAGACAATGATGAAACGGTGATGTGCAGAACCCAAGTGCAGTCTTTATTTACAAAGTGGCATCCAAGCGTGAAATTCCTCCAAGATGTGAAACATGAACATGAAGGTGAACTTGACTTAACTTGGCTTGACTATGTGGCTGTTCACGTAAGACGTGTTCTATATTAACGTGTTCGTTATTAAGATGCTCTTGTCAAGTTAAGATAAACTGCAGATTTAATTACAGGTACTGTATAATAAATCAGTTTATTCAGTCTGATGGACGATTGTGTCCCCACAATAAAAAGCAGCTCAGTCTCTATCAATCTAATAATACCAGGAATGGATAAAAAAAATAAAAAAAAGATTGTATTTTGAACTCAAAATGTGTTCAAAATGCACATTAGTGAAGGTGTGTGCATGGAGAAAACTAGTATTGCATTAAACCAGGAAGTAAACGCCTTTGCATAATCAGTGACGAGGGTGATTTGGAGGTTGCATTTGTTTCTTTAACATTACATTATTACTCTACTGATGGTTAGGTTTAGGTTTGGGGTTTGGTGGAAGAACAGTTTATACAATGTGCATTCCTCCTCACTGTTTTAGAGCCTGTACAGCAAACAACAACTCATTTCCTGACTCTCTTTTGGCGCCCCTCTGTGGTCAAAATACCCAGAAAATGCTGCCAACTACACTTACCACCTTGGCCACTGGGGGCAGTGTTTCGCATTTCATTAGGCACAGAAAGGTATTTCAGCTAAAGAAAGGTCAGCCTAATGTTTCTGATTTCACTGTGAGGTCAGTCTGATCTTTCTATCAACTATAGTTATGTCTTTATAATAACTTCTATTCATTTAACAAATATTATTATATTATACAATGCTCATTAGATTTTAAAATGTTGCTTTCAGAGGCTTTGTATGGAGTTAGGATGACAATAAGGTGCATTTCAAACTGTTCTGAGACCAGTGAAGACAGACAGCACACTGGAGGTTAAGTCATTCACTAATTAGGGAGCAAGGGAGCATCCTATAGCTTTCCTATGCAGCCTAGTGCATTCAATTGTAACTGCAGATGATGTTTGGACCACTCAACATGTTTGGCAGACATGGGACGATGGTAATCAGTACAATTTTCTAATGATACATTTTATTTTAACATGGTTGGCAGTGATTTGATGATGCTTGCCATTACTTTGAATCTGAATTATTTATTCAGCTTTTTAGAAAATCAGCTGTAATGTCTATAACGTCTCAAAAGCATGAATAACCAACACTCTTGGACAAATAATAAACTATGACAAAAATCTGACTTGCTATAGCATGAAATTACTTCACATTTCATAACTAAATTCCGCTGTCCACATAAGGGCTGAACTGGTAATCTGGCATACCGGACATTTTCCTGGTGGGCCGACGCACTTTGGGGATGATCAGGGGCAGAGTGGCCATCAGGAGAACCAAGCGTGCTGGTGGGTCGGCCGCGAAACGTGCCGAATGGGCCACGATAAGCTAAAATGAGCCGCCGCGTTATGCAGAACGGACCACAAAATGCACAATATGCAGAAAAGACCCCATTAGATCTTAAAGCCATTAGGGTTCTTCAAAGTGATATAAAACTAAAGCAATATCATGAATATTGTGATGATTTTAATGCAATGTTTATTTGGCCATTATAGGTTTGTAGATTACATTTGAATGAGACGTAACAGAGAACTCCAGTCTCATAAGCTTTGAAAAAGCAGCCTCTGAGCAATTAAATGTTTAAATCAAACTCAATTTACTGTCTTTGCATATATTCCACGAGGCCTGAACAGTGACTTTAGAGAGTGATCGTACAGACATACACAAACAACAATACGCTGATCTGGTGTGGTCATTGAGGATGAAGGACAACATAAAAAATTTGTCAGCAGAAATCACAACTCCATCTGCCAACACATACACACATGCGAAATACAATACATATACACACCAGTATGTATCACAGCATACATATGTTTAAACATGCCCGATAAAGTTCACTCTATCACACACAAACACACACACTTGCCTCAGGCCTATTCCAGCAGCACATCGCATTACTGCTGCACTTTGAAATTATAAAAAAAGAGAAACATACATGGGGGCGGGACTTAGTGACCTAGAATTCATAATCGTGGCATTGGATCGTTATTTGTTTTGATGTGTGACTGTTTGCACCTACATTGTAAGTCATCGCCAAGTGGCAGCAAACATGGACAAGCGCTCTCTCTCTCGCTCTCTCTCTCTCACGTTCTCTCTCTATCAGTCACTCTCTCTCTCTCTGTATGACTGTTATATAAAAGGCCTCATTCTCATATGTGGACTTCCATGCCATTGCCGAACACAAGAGCACACAGGAAAGACAACTTCCACTTAGATCAACCTGAGGGCTGTTCAAAGTGTGTCAAAGTGTAGCCGATGAGTTCATTCAAGTGGCTCAACAACCCATAAGAACCATACGAAATTGTGTTGTTCAAATGCATAATGTGCTTTTTAAATTTAAGCAAGCATCGATATTAACCCTCTGGGGTCTGAGGGTGTTTTGGGCCCTGGAGAAGTTTTGACATGGCTTGACATTTGTGCTTTTTTCAGTTGCTTAAAAACACATTAATGTCTAAAGTCTGATAACACTGTATTCAGCACAAACTGGGCAACAATAATATGTGAGCAAAATGTGTGTACATGTTTGTATTTTTGAGAAAATAATGTTTAGGCATGGTTTTTGAAAAACACACATTTTTAAGTCATTAAAATAAGGCCATATAACACATACTAAACATTTGTCCACAAGACTTTTGAGAACTGGATCTTGTAGCCTAGAGTTTTTGCTACAAAATGATGTGAAAACCATCCTGATCACTCATTCATACAAAACAATATAGTAATTGAACTTTTGTAAGACACTTTTAGTGTTAGAAAGGTCATATGCGAGGAGGCGTGAATGATCATGAATATTGATTGTAATTCACACCTGGGGAGACAAAAGACCCTCCCCTGGGCCTATCAATGATGAATGTGACAGAAAGAGAATGAATGTGAGGAGACTTGATGATTAAAATCAAGTTTTAAGTTAAAAGAAGTAAATCTAAAACAATAAATTTTCTTTACATAAAGACATTACTTAATTTTAGACCTACACTAACGTTTAAAAGAAGTCTCTTCTGCTCACCAAGGCTGCATATATTTGATCCAAATTTTTTTTACAATTTAAAAGAACAGTTTTCTATTTGAATATACTTTTAAATGCAATTTGTGATCAAAGCTGAATTTTCAGCAACATTACTGCAGTCTTCAGTGTCACATGATCCTTCAGAAACCATTACAAGTTGGTGATTTTCTAATATGGGCATATTTAAAGTGCATTTTACTCATTTAACCTGAACCCATATTTGCAAGCACAAGCTTTGTTGATGATAATGAGGCAGCATAAACACTAGTTAAAATATAATCAAAATATTCATATTATTTATATAACATATTTATTTCCTACAGCATACAATTTAAATACCTGCTTTAGCCGAAACAGCATTTAAATGTAACTAAAACTTGCCTATTAGGACATATTTCAAATTTCAATACTCTGAATCCTGGCTAGCATGTCTGGAAACAGCCCCACTAGTAAAATATGTACAACTAATGAAATCTAAATGACTTACTTGTCCGAAATTGTATCCTCGGCTAGATCAAGTCTCTTCAAAATACAAATGTTCATCGGAGTCCCGCTCTTCTTCTGAGGAAAATTATAATTATCCAGGAGTTTCCTTGCATGTGTATCGTGCTGTCTTTCAAATGTGCAGAAAAGTGAATGACTTTGTTTTTAAGGCACAGTCGGGTATCATATACCACAATAATATATAGAGACTTGGGAGTGAGCTCTTTTGACTTGGGCCAGTAAGGAACCACCTTGCAACTAGGGGTGTGAGATATATATCGTTTGCGATAATATCGTGACTGTTGTTTAAACGATATGCACAATCATATTATCGAGTATGTCACTCATGTTCAGAAACCAATCAAATTGCTGCACGAGGTGGTTTGGTTTTGAAAGGTCAGATGTTAGTCAAAAGATGCCGATCTGCAAAATGTGCCGAAAATCGGTTACTGTCAAAAGCAGCTCGACGACCAATCTTTTTCATCATCTTCGAACTACCCACCGCACTGAATATGATGATTATGAAAAGCTTCGCGAGTCAGCCGAACACGACACCTGCAGCTCACAGGGTACAATTTAAAAAACACACGCAACAAACGTTGGCTGATTCATTTACCAAGAAAGTTCCTTACGACAGAAAAAGCGACAGATGGCAAGATATAACAAACGCTGTCACCAATTACATTGCCAGAGACATGGTGCCAATTCAAGCGGTTGAGAGAGGTGGTTTTAAACAGCTTTTAAAGACGTTAGACCCAAGATACACACTGCCTGGACGAAAATACTTCAGTGAAACAGTGCTGCCTAAATTGTATGAATCATGTCGCCAAACTCTGGCGCATGAAGTGCAGAAGGTTTTACATTTTGCCACAACAACCGATTTGTGGACAAGCAGAACGTCAGAGCCATACCTCTCCCTGACAGCACATTTCATTGATGAAACTTGGCAACTCCAAAGCTACTGTCTGCAGACATCGTACTTTCCAGATGACCACACAGGCGACATAATTGCTCAAGGTCTAAAAGATGCGCTGGCATCATGGTCGTTGCCCGAAGATCGCATGGTTTGCATGACAACAGACAGCGGGGCTAACGTTGTCAGTGCACTGCGGATTAACAACTCGCAGCGGCTTCCTTGTTTCGGCCACAGGCTTCATATTGCCATTGGTAAGCAATTTTATTTTTTGGAATGATTAAAAATACAAATAAAATAAGCAAAGTTGTTTTAGAACTGTAATATAACCAAATAAAATGACAGGAATATATATATATATATTAGTAGTATTTAAAAAAATTATTTTATATATATATATATATATATATATATATATATATATATATATATATATATATATATATATATATATATATATAGTAATATAGTAATATAAAATAATATAAAGTGTCATTCATACCTTCACACTTTGAATGTTCAATGGATGTTTTATTTTAAATGTTTTCCAGAGAGGAGCATCGCGGGACCCTAGAATAGACAGAGCGATTGGAGTTTGCAAGAAAATGGTTGCTGCTTTTTTCAGCAGCTGGAAAAAGAAAAAAGCTCTTGCTGATGCACAAGAGCAGCTGAAGCTTCCTCAACACAAACTGATCACAGAGTCACCAACAAGATGGGGCTCAAGACAGCGCATGATTGAGAGGTTTCTTGAGCAAGAAAAGGCCCTTCGTCATGTTTTAACTGCAGACAAAAAGCACAGGCACCTTGTGCCAACATGGCAAGATGTTGAGGTGCTGGAGGCAGTAAGCAAAGCACTTGGTCCTCTGCTAGAGTTTACTGACGCTCTGTCAGGTGAGCAACTTGTAACAGTTTCTTACTTAAAACCTGTGTTGTCCTTGTTCAACACTGAAGTTCTGGCGGTGAAGTCTGAAGACACAGAGCTTACCAAAAAAATCAAACAAACCATTTTGGAGTACCTGAACACCAAGTACTCTGAAGACTGTGTGGAAGAGCTGTTGAGTTTGGCATCCACACTTGACCCACGGTTCAAAAACCGCTATAACAACGATGGCAGGATCAAAACCATTGGGACAGCAGTGATTGCAGAACTCATAGCTATGGTGACCGAGGAAGACAGCCCTAACCCAGGCCCATCAACTGCTTCTGCTCAGACTACAACAGCGAAACCTGAAGCAGGTGACGCCACTGAGCCAGCAAAAAAGACAAAAAAGTCTTTTGGCAGTTATTTCAAGAAACCACAGGAATTCAGAGGCGAGTCTCTGCACATTGCTATAGAAAAGGAGATCCAGAGCTACTTAATGATACCAGAGGTGGACGGTGACGTAAACCCACTTGACTGGTGGAAAACACAAGAAATAAATTTCCCCAGACTTGGGAAACTAGCAAAAAAGTACCTATGCATCCCTGCCTCAAGCAGCCCTTCTGAGAGGGCTTTCAGCACAGGAGGAAATATTGTTACATGTCACCGTGCAGCTCTCAAGCCAGATGCTGTGGACAGGCTGGTGTTTTATCACACAACTTGAAACGCATGTAGATCCAAAGAAGCCCAGTTAATGGCAAAAAATGTTCAAGCTGCTGAAAGCCTGTTTCCTCTGTTTTAGTGACTTTTACATTATAGTCTTTAAATCGTAGACTTTGTTCACAGTAGAATCATTTGTTTACATGTATATTTTTTTCTTTGGTGCAATATTTGACAAATCTGAAGGGTTTCTAATTTTACAGCTGTTACACCTGTTTACTTTTCGTGCAATATTGGACAGAACTTGAAGTCAGTAATTTAATTAAAAGGATACTATGGGCTAGTTTTTTGTATTTTTGACAAAAGTTTGCATTAGATACTTTTATTATGATGTGGTATTCTGCACAGTTCACCTTACAGCAGAGCAGTGATTTGTGTTGTTTCTACTTGAATGCTTCAGTTTGAAATAAATACCCTTTCCAACAATGTTTCAATTAGTAATATATCAATATACTACTGACAATGTAAAACGGAGCTAGTAAAAAAAAGACATTTACAAACACATTTTTGAATAATGCAAAATATCGTCTGATTATCCTTATCGGCAAAATCCCCAAATATATCGAGATATCATTTTTTGTCAATATTGCACACCCCTACTTGCAACCACCCAGAAAGACCTAGCAACCACATAGCAACATGCTAACAGCCACTTATCACACCTTAGCAACCACATAGCAATGCTCTAGCAACCACCTATGATGGCATCCCTTTCAAAAATCAAGAGTCCGTGGCATATTTGCCGCAAACTCACTGCAAATTTGCAACTGTTCATTTTCACATTCAAATTAGATTTGGCAACAATGGACAATTTGTCACAAGTTTGCAACAAAGGTTTGCTGCAGGTTCACCAGTAACGGTGAAGAGCTGCAAACTTCTGGCAAACATTTGCAAGATATTTGTGGCAAGTTTGCGGCTAGTTTGCCAGAACTCAAGTTTTCTAGAAGCAAGCACTATACTTATTTAATTGTATTTTATAAAAAATAAACAATTTACATTTACATTTATGCATTTGGCAGACGCTTTTATCCAAAGCGACTTACAGTGCACTTATTACAGGGACAATCCCCCCGGAGCAACCTGGAGTTAAGTGCCTTGCTCAAGGACACAGTGGTGGTGGCTGTGGGGATCGAACCAGCGACCTTCTGATTAACAGTTATGTGCTTTAGACCACTACGCAACCACCACTCCCAATTAAACTACAACTCTCCAAAATTCAGCAAGTTTTTGCTCTTATCAGCCAACCGACTCTAGTTCTTGTGTTTCAGGTTGCCTAGCTACAGCTGACATGTGACGCTCATTTGGAAAACTCTCCTGCATGAACCGAAGGCAGAATTTAGCCAGAATCAATGCCAATGAGTTTTAAAGAGGAAGTACATTGAGTGAGCACTTCTTTTAAGAGCAGTTAGACACAGCTGAGGAAATCTTTTCACACCAGAGACCATGAAAGAATACATAAAATGAGATGGTAAATGGTCTACACTTAGCGCTTTTTTTAACCTTAGAGGTTACCAAAGCGCTTTACACTGTGTCCCAATCACCCATCCACACTCACATTCACACACCAATGGCGGTAGAGCTGCAATGCAAGATGCTAGCCTGCCATTGGGAGCAACTTGGGGTTCAGTGTCTTGCCCAAGGACACTTTGGCATGTGGAGTCGTGTGGGCCGTCAATCAAACCACCAACCCTGTGATTGGTAGCCAATCCACTCTACCACCTGAGCCCTGAGATCTCTTTAATATCTCAATTGTTTCTCTAAAACAGCAATGGGATTAAAAGGAAATCTAAATGAGACATTTGCTTATCAACAGGGCTCCAACACTATAAAGATGAAGATTTTTTAATTAACTTTATGGACATAACAATCACAAAGAACAATTTCAAGTCGATTTAAGAGCTGAGTAACTGAAAATTATTATTCAGTACAACATTTAATCTCACGTGTCTCTAGAATTTCAGAGGAGATCTCAACAATGTCTCAGACTTGCTTCAGATTTGCCAAATACCAAAATACCAAAAGTCAGCAATCAAATTTCAGATAACTCAAGATTAAAAAAATATATATATATATATTTCGAGATCAAAGTATCTGAGCAGCAAAAAAAAAAGAACTATTAGAATAAACATCTACAACAAACACTATATTGCAACATGAAAGAGCAAACTCTGAGCAATAAAATGTGGCAGTGTTAAAGAAGACAGCTCCGTTTAAGCAGACTAAATGACTCTGAACTCTGAGCATGTTAGAGGAACAACTATTGCCTGTAAAACAAGACAGCTAAGCATCCAAATGTGCCACCGCTATGGTTGGCCATTGGCAGCATTGTGTGTGAGTGTGTGTGTGATTCTGAAGCTGGATGAAATTGCATTTTTTCCTCATTACACTTACACTGATAACAGGTTTGCTGCCGTTTCTATGGCAACTATAGATCCCTCAAGCTGGGCTGTGCTGCTATCTAGAGAACAGCAGATACACACTGACACACACACACACACACACTGTACAGATACACATCTTGTGTAACTAGCTGAGCTGTATGAGATTCACTACCAGCTGTGATCCTTCCCAAAGCCAGAGTCATTGATAATATGCAACTACATCTATTGCGATGAATAACATCATAGGCCCCTCTATAAGACCTCTGTTCGGTCAGGAAAGGAGGAAGCTGGGACCCGGTTGAGCAGACAACAAAGTTTTAATGATACATATGAACTTCAACATAACATAAAAGACACACACACAAACATAACTCTGTGTGTGTCTCTCTCTCTTTCTCACAGGCGTCTCTGGCCCCCCCTTATCTCTCTCTCCCACTGATTAGGTGACTCGGCGCCGGCCGTGCACCCTCACTACTTGTCATAGCACCTTATATACACATTCTGCACCAATAATGCTGCCAAGTCAGCCAATGACTTAAAGGGATAGTTCATCCAAATGTAGATGTTAGAAAGTATGTAATCCTCAGTCACCATTTACTTCCATTGCATTCTCTTTAGGCACCATAATGACGTGCACTGAAAAAAATATTTTCTCTCAAAACGTGTTTTCTATGCTTTCAATCAAATGCACTTTACTAAACTTTGCACTCTTCTCGATTACATTATGTAGGGCAGAGGTTTGGGGGGCTCCAGAGAGCCCCAGGGGAAGCGCGGCGTGAGGGAAAAAAATACATGACTGTTCGGTATGATCACGAATATTTAAAGTTTGAAATATTTTCGTGGACCGGTCACGATGATGCGCCGCTGCCACAGTGTGTTATTAGAAAAGAGGTGATAGCAAATGATAATTTGAGAGACAGTAAGCTCCGGTGTCACATTGAGGCCAAGCTCTAGTCTTGTGGCCAAGCGACTGGAATTATTTGACAAAAATCTGAAAGAATTGTGTGGCAGCGGGGGCGTGGTCAAGCGCCCGTCCGGGAGAGGAAAGCGGTACGGGCGCTGTCTCTAATTCCAGTGAGCACGAGGAGAGCGGCATAAAAGCAGACACAGAGCCTCCAGTCGAGAGAACCCGACAAGCCAACCCAGTGTGCTTGTGTTGTGTGACATTTTTGTAAACCTTTGTGAGAAAAACGGCAATTAAAGCCTTACCTTTTTATTGAAGCCTCGTTTCCTGTCCTCCTTCCTGTGAGGGTTGTTACACTGGTGCCGAAAGTTGAGCTTCCCCGGACAGGAGAGGAATTAGGTGGGCTGCCCACTGTTCGAGCGGCCAGCCCCAGATTTCTGCCGTGCGCTCGAACAAATCGAGGAAGGCCTCAGGATCATCTGCTGCCCCCATCTTCTGTAACGTGGGCAGGGACAGCGTAGCGCGGGTGTCCGGGGTCGCGGTTGTGGCCGACGCAGTCTCCTGGCTGAGGAGGCTCCGGATGGTGTGCCGGTCCTCTGCCTGAGCCCGCATGATTTAAAAAAAATGGCGATCTTGGTCCTGCCGGAGCTCAAGCAGGGATTGCTGGTGGCTTTGGTGTAACGTTGCGAGGGACTGGAGGACCTCCGCCAGCTGGGAGGACTCTGGCGACCTTTCTCCATGCTTGGAACTTTTTAATTCCTGGGTTTCGGCACCAGTGTAAGGCTTCAACAAAAAGGTAAGGCTTTAATTGCCGTCTTTCTCACAACGGTTTACAAAAATGTCACACTGGGTTGGCTTGTCGGGTTCTCTCTTGCTTTTATGCCGCTCTCCTCGTGCTCACTGGAATTAGAGACAGGTGTTTAAGCTTTAGCTCAGGTGTAAGCGCCCTTACCGCTTTCCTCTCCCGGACGGGCACTTGACCACGCCCCCGCTGCCACAAATTGCAAACACAAAAGAGAGTAATCCAGACTTATAGCTCTGTTAATACTAAGGTGACTGAAGCATCATATCGTGTTGCTTTACAGATTGGACTGAGTTTCCCCCACCTCTCTCGAAATGTGATGCAAGTCCTCATCCCCTTCATCTCCACTTATGTGAGTGCAGGTTTTCCGCTTCGACCCTGCTTAAAAGCAAATATCAATCAAGGCTACAGGTGGAGGACGATATACGTTTATTCCATTCTACCTTGCAGCCCCGCATCGATCACCTGTGCACATAAAAATGTCGGACTCATTGTTCCCACTGATGTAGGAGCGATGACAATGAAGAAGCAAAATCGGCAATCAGAATTGTTTTTTGATTTTTTGTGATTTTTACGTATTTTATACTATGACAAAACAGCGCTGTCCATAGCTGATGTTGTTTGATGTCTGATGTTGATGTTTTCAAAGTTGAATTGGCTTAAGTAGCCTAAACTCTCCAAAATAGCTTTTAGCTTGATCTGGGCTAAAGAAGCACAGTTTATCATACCATTGTTGTCAAATTTTACTGCTGATTTCAAATATGCTCTTTGATCGTAACCTTAACCAACCGTTTAGGAGATTTAGTTCTTTCTCCATTCAAGTAGAAAGGTGATGTACTGTTATGCCACTTGTTTATAGAAAAGAGCTGCCCTTAAACTGCCCATAAACTGACTTGCCTTGAAAGGGACTTTGGTATGTACTTTGGCGAAGTAAATACTTTTTACTGTGATGTAGAAGTAAATCAGCATGCAGTCTGGGTCTTGTTCTTGTAATCCCCATCTATTGAAGTTCTTGAATGCCACCCCATGTTTTTCTCTTTCATTCCTTAATTTCTTTAAATATATACCGACTGTGTGTCGACTTTCCTTTTCCCCTGTTATCACTGTGTCTTCCTGTGAATCGATCCTTAAGGGATTGTTAAGCTTTACTGAACTAAACCGAATTAAAGAGAGTTGAGCTAAAAGAAATCAAAGCAAATCTAATCAAACTGAATTATATTTTATTAAATCAACTTAAAGTGAGCGGAATTGATTTTGAATACATTTAACTAAATCGTGTCAAAAGGAATTATCGCCAAACTGTTGCACCATCGAGGGACAGAAATGCTGTGCAACTATAGTTTGAGAATGCAAATACAGGGTCTTAAAGCTGACATGAAATCATAATTCACACTACTTTATAAATGCGCATTTTCAGTCAAATTATTCAAATGTCATCTGTAAAAGGGGTCATGACATGAGGAACCAAATTTTCCTTGATCTTTTAGTATAGTGGTCATTTTATTATAAAAACATACTGTAAGTTTCAGAACTCAAAACTTCCTCCTCACTGCAAAAAGATTAAAACCAAGCTGCCAACATGACTCGTTCTCTACTTCCTCCATATTGTGATGTCACACTGTAGTAGACATTTTCATCTGACCGCCTCCACAACCACACATCAACACCTACTTTACCTTATCACTTCAGAGCCCCACCCAGTAGCAGTGAGCAGTGAGATGGCAGGTCAGTCAAAAGCAGAGAGCCAGTCGTGTGTGTGTGTGTGTGTGTGTGTGTGTGTGTGTGTGTGTGTGTGTGTGTGTGTGTGTGTGTGTGTATGTGTGAGCGTGTATTTATCACTTTGTGGGGACCAAATGTCCCCATAAGGATAGTAAAACCCGAAATTTTTGACCTTGTGGGGACATTTTGTCGGTCCCCATGAGGAAAACAGCTTATAAATCATACTAAATGATGTTTTTTGAAAATGTAAAAATGCAGAAAGTTTTCTGTGAGGGTTAGGTTTAGGGGTAGGGTTAGGTTTAGGGGTAGGGTTAGGTTTAGGGGATAGAATATAAAGTTTGTACAGTATAAAAACCATTATGTCTATGGAAAGTCCCCATAAAACATGGAAACACAACATGTGTGTGTGTGTGTGTGTGTGTGTGTATGTGTGTGTGTGTGTGTGTGTGTGTAAAAAGCTTTACAAATATTATAAGTGAGTCATACATATTCAAATAACAACAAAAATCCATGTTATTACTAGCGGTCGACCGATATGGGTTTTTTTAATGGTAGATGCCGATATATATCACACAATTGAATATAGTAAATAACATAAACATAGAATTGCTAAAAAATAGTAAACTCTTATTTAGCACTATATTTACTAATTTTCACACAAAACTTTAACTTTGTAAAAAAATAATCTAAAAAAATATATATATTGGATTTTAAAATGGTAGATTACAGTTTCTTCTGATTTCTGTTTAGTCATCAAATTCTATTTATTTGCACATTAATAAATTGTTAATATATTAGGAAGAAGTACAGTACACACAGTATTCCAGCAACCATGGATGGCATGTCCACGTTATAGTAATGTATAGTGAATAAGACATTGTGATGAGGAGGAGGGCATGGCCAGGCCGTGAGGGTGCATGGCTGTCGCTGAATCAGCAGGAGAGCAAGATAATGAGGGGGCAGAGATGCCATATTGAGAGAGAGAGAGATGCACGCAGCCGTGCTGCATGCGTGTCTGTTTGTTTATGTTTTATATTGTTTTAAGTTAATTTATATCATTCAATTTTACGTTGACCGTTCAGGCGGTTCCCGCCTCCTCCTTGATTGTACTTATACCGTTACAGACATTTACTCATAGCACATGTGAAGCGCATTTACCTTGAAGTTGTACCTGAGACTATTTAGCAGAGGCAGGCCACTTCTATTAAATTTAAAGGGAATAATAAGAACGCCCAACTGCAGCCAATGGTCAACGGATGTAGATAGGAAGTCCCGCCTTACAAGTAAAAGAGCCAATCACCTGTGAGATACAGAGATCTCGTCAATCAACTTGAGAATGCGCATGAGCTATAAAAGCTGGGAAAATTGCTTTAATATTTTGCGTAATTGAGGTAAAGAAGCACCCTTTATGATACCGGTGTTGTCAGATTTTACTGCTGATTTGAAATATGTTCTTTGATTGTAATCTTGACGAACCGTTTCGAGATTTTGGTCTTTCTCCATTCAAGTAGATAGGAGCTACACTGACATGACTGGAAATAGTCTCCGGGAGCGTTCCAAACATGGCCGACAGTGGACTGACTTGCTAGAAATAACTTTAGTTGCACTCACGCGTTCGTGCAGATTCAGCATGAGCCTCAATCTCCTGACAGATTTAATGGCCTGGATCACTTCCTTGGATTGCCACAGATGGACCATCATGATTTGTGAATGAGAGGTACTTTTTATCCAGATACTGAAGTTTTTGATTCTGGCTGATATAAAATGTGCTTCAGAGGAAGATATTATATAAGCCCTCGACGAGAAGAAACCGGTGGATTTTTGTGAGGTTCGTGAATTACATCATTTTAAACGAGATATCTGCATACTTGCAGATGGTATATAATAGAGGTTTTATTGATATTTGCCTTTTATCATTAGAAAAGTTACTGGGAAAAGTTGATGAAAGACTGTTATATGCTTCAGAGGAAGATTTATGAGCATTCCACAGGATGCTGGATCTGCTGAAGTTTTGTGAGGTTGGTTTATTACATCTGTTTAAACGAGATATGCGCATATTTGCAGACGGTATATATGATATTAATTTGATTGATATTTGCCTTTTTATCATTAGACAAGACAGTTAAGGGTACAGGGAACTGTTGAGGAGAGAAGGAGAATGAAACATGTGAGCACTTTAACATTATGAGCTCAAACATGTCTGCTGTGGCTATTATATGCGGATCAGTTAAATGACACTGTGTTGCACACCGGTCTATTATTGTAGTAACATGATGGCACGTATCAACAAAATGGACTGTGACTGTTCGTTTACATGTCTCAGATGCTTCACATGCAAGCAGGCGATTCTCAGCGCCCTCAAGAAGTAAATCGGCCAAAGGGGAAAATGTATCGGCCGATGCCGTTAATTAAAAAAGTCAGAACTCGCCAATGTGTCGGTTGACCACTAGTTATGACCCCTTTAAATTCCCCACTAAGCTTTTTCATGGACTTTTTCAAGCACCAAATAGTCCCAAACTTGAGATCAACAGGGATTCATATTTGTGAATGCTGTGATTTTTTTTATACCACATCTAATCTCATTCTGCTCTATTCGTTTATTTGAAATGGAAAAAATAATGGTCTTTCTGTCCCAATTGTCCAACAGTCTAGCATGAATGCAAAACAAGTGTGAGATTCGATGTTCACACATAGTCTCTCTCATTTTCCTGTTGTGACCTCTCGCACCCTGATGCTCGCTGTATGCACACACTTAATGGAGATGCGGGAACTTTGCTGGGGTGTTTGTGGCTTTCTCTTCAACATACACACATGAACGCACATACGCCCGGGGCTGTCATGATGACCCGAGTCACCCTGTTCATGTATTCCAACTCTGTCTCTCACTCTTTACTTCCCTTTCCTCTAAACTTGACTTGCCCTGGCATATATTACTCTATTCATCTTTAAGACGTTTAGTAAATGCACTTTTGGCCCAGGTGACTTACAGAAAAGAAACTCCCTCCAAAACCTTTTTGAAACTCACTACTTTATTCATTTTTCTACTAAAAATGTCCAACAGTAAATATAAATGCATCACAGGAGAGTTATTTTTGTCGTCAACAAATGTCATGTCCAACACATCACAAATTATGCATTTTTGACACCATTATGTGGAAATTACATTTCAAACATTTTTGGAATAGAATATCTGTCTTTCTATGGCCATTTTCAAAGCTAGCATTTTATGTATACTAAATAGAATTTAATAATATTTTTGCCCTATTTTTTACAAAGTTTGAATGGACAACATGCACAATAAAATATGTACCTTGATTTTTCTCTTTGGTAACCATTTATACGAACTTCTGGAGGAAAAAAAAAACATTGTAAATATTGTTGGATATATATACACACAAACAAAGACAAAGATCCCCCATTTACAGACTGTAGGGGTAAGTGCTGTTATCGAGCACCTATGAAGGCCAGAACAGTACACAAGGGGGTGGGTGGCCAGCACCACGCCCAACCGCCTTTGTCTCCCCATTGGTGATGTTTTACACACTGCACCAGGTACTCATTTTAGGCTGAGTCGACCTAGGGGAGGCCCAGGACCGGTTCAGATAATCATTACTGGTGTTGGCCATGAGCGGGAATTGAACTCGGGTCGCCAGGTTTGTAGCACAGTGCGCTAACCACTACACACTCACTCACTTGTTTAACTTGGGTCAAACGTTTTGGGGAGCCTTTCACAAGCTTCTCACAATAAGTTGCTGGAATTTTAGCCCATTCCTTCAGGAAGAATTGGTGTAACGGAGGCCTACTTGCTTGCGTTTTTCAGTTCTGCCTACAAATTGTCTATCAGATTGAGATCGGGGCTTTGTGATGGCCAATACCTTTACTTTGTTGTCCTGAAGCCATTTTGCCACAACATTGGAGGTATGCTTGGGGTCATTGTCCATATGGAAGACCCATTTGCGACTGAGCTTTAACTTCCTGGCTGATGTTTTGAGATATTGTTTCAATATATCAACATAATTTTCATTCCTCATGCTGCCATCTATTTTGTGAAGTGCACCAGTTCCTCCTGCAGCAGAGCACCCCACAACATGATGCTGCCACCCCCATGCTTCACGGTTGGGATGGTGTTCTTCAGCTGGCAAGCCTCACCCTTTTTCCTCCAAACATAACAATGGTCATTATGGCCAAACTGGCTAATTTTTGTTTCATCAGACCCGAGGATATTTCTCCAAAAAGTAAGATCTTTGTCCCCATGTGCACTTGTAAACTGTAGTTTGGCTTTTTTATGGCAGCCTTTCAGGTTATGCTGATATAGGACTCATTATACTGTGGATATAGATACTTGTCTACCTGTTTTTCCAGCATCTTCACAAGGTCCTTTACTGTTATTCTGGGATTGATTTGCACTTTCTGCACCAAACTACATTCATCTCTAGGAGACTGAATGCCTCTTCTTATTGAGTGGTATAATGGCAGCATGGTCCCATGGTGTTTATACTTGTGTAGTATTGTTTGAACAGATGAATGTGGTACCTTCAGGCATTAGGAAATTGCTCCCAAGATTGAACCAGACGTGTGGAGGTCCACAATTCTTTTTTTGAGGTTCTTGGCTGATTTCATTTGATTTTCACATGATGTCAAGCAAAGAGGCACTGAGTTTGAAGATAGGCCTTAAAATACATCCACAGTCACACCTCCAACAATTATCCTATCAGAAGCTAATTGGCTAAAGGCTTGTCATCATTTACATTTTACATTTATGCATTTGGCAGACGCTTTCATCCAAAGCGACATACAGTGCCCTTATAACAGGGACAATCCCCCCGGAGCAACCTGGAGTTAAGTGTCTTACTCAAGGACACAATGGTGGTGGCTGTGGTGTTCGAACCAGCAACCTCCTGCTTACAAGTTCTGTGCTTTAGCCCACTACGCCACCAGTACTCCATTTTCTGGAATTTTCCAAGCTGCTTAAAGGCACAGTTAACTTAATGCATGTAAACTTCTGACCCACTGGGATTGTTATCGTCAACTAAAAGTGAAACAATCGGTCTGTAACCAATATATATATATATATGTATATGTATATGTATATGTATGTATATACTGTATATCTAATTTATTTATTCACTTAAAAGCACTAGAAAAGTAGTGAAAATAAAATAATCAAGGCATGGTAAACACTTTCCAGTTTTTTGTGAACTACCTAAAACAAAAATAAAAAAGATGAATTTGGTTATTTTTAATCTAAAACAACCATTAATAACTTTTAACCAGAATTTGACAAAATTATAACTTGAAAAATGATCACAAATATTTGCAAAATAAAAAATAATTTCAAGATGACCTTCATAAAAAAGACCGTTAGTTTTGATCAAATTAACCAAAGACAAAAAATACACCCTTGTCACCCTGTTTGTGTATTCCATCTTGCATAATCCTGAAAATATTACTCTATTCATCTTCCAACTCTCTCTATTTATATTCTTTTCACTCCGTCTCTATTCTCTTCCCGCTGTAGACATCTCTCTGATAAATACCCTAGTTATGAATTATATTGTAGTTCTTACGGGTGAACCAACCAGAGCGCGATAATTCCTCATAGTACAACAATACAATCTGACAAGCCATTAGAGCCCTTAAATAAAAGAAACAATGGTGCACACACTACACATACATTTTCTAGAAACATTCAGTTGAGTCGTTGGACTTCATGGGAAATCATTGAATTGCACAACAGGGTTGACTCGCTCGCACCCTTGATAACAATAGAACATGCATTAATCAATATTAGTGGGCGTTTGCATGATTGATTGTACCCGCAATTCATCCATTTTGCATTGGATCCAAGAACTCAATTGGTCCCTGATGTTTGCCGGCTGTGGCGGGTCGGCCACTAATCGCAGGGTTGGTGGTTCAATTCCCAGCCCACACGACTCCACATGCCGACTTAAACTCAATTGGCCTAAACAAACCAGTGACTGCTGTTTCCGGTTTCTAAACCAGTCCAGGTGTCACATGACTGACTGATATTCCACCAATACCATGTCTGCTTCTGAAATAGTCTCTCCAGCCTAAAATAATGCTCTACTGCTCTCGATAAAGATGACCCCACTCCAAACACATGTAAAAGTAGCTCATTGCTTTTTTAAGACACCCAGATCTATATTTGGGCTCCATTCAGACAGGTTGTGGGTCCATTACACTCGTCTCAAAGTGAAAAAATGATGACTTGCATTATAACTATGCTGCACTTCTTTTACAAAAGAAAATAATATAAAAACTTAAATGTTTAAAGTTTTAAAAATTGCACAATTAATTTTATTGAATTTTTATATGAAATTAAAATGCTTAAATCTTTAAAATAGGCAAAAAAAAAATATATATATATATATATTTTGAGTGTATACTTGCCCCATTAAGACCATTTTCACCCCAGAAGTAAAATAAAATTGAAAAAAAAAAAACAAATACATAAAATAAAATCTTATTTTATTAAGATTAAGTATATAAGTATATGTTTATAAGTATGAAATAAGTATATGTTTAGGATGATTAAAACGTGTAGTGATATCATTTTCAAGGTTCCTTAGAGAATTATATGTATTTTTTTATTTTTATTTATTTTATTTTATTCTTATAGTATATATTTGTGCTGACTTTTAATCCAGAAGTCTTTGCATTACAGTAATTGAACGTTTCATGAACAATAAAATAAAGAAATAATAAATAACGGTGCTTGGACACCTAATGATGCATTTCAGAGTTTTGGAGATGTACATTTCTGATATCCAAAAACTAGATATAGGTATTGCCCTAACTGGAGTGTCCCATGTGTTGCTTAATAATAGTGTATTTAAGACCCTCAAAAATGTTGATTTTGACAATCCTGTTTTTATGAGAATTAATAAATGTACATATAGTTTCAACATTATTTGTACTTCAGCCCTTTGTTTTGTTGGACAAGAAAAACTAGCTTCATACCATGTGACCCACATTCGGTTTTCGACCATTGAAATTAGGTTAAATTGTACTATTTATACACGGTGCCACATTGAGAACCCCATATCTCTGGGATTTAACCACATAGGGCTTTTAAAATTAAGATAAAAAAATAAATAAATAAAAGTTGTTCTGAAACCTTTTTTATATAATGTTTCCCATTTTTGGGAATTAATTTGGGTTAATGCAACAAATGTCACTGAAGTCAACAGATGTTAGTAATAGACCTACAGTACCTATCTGTGTGTAAAAAAAAAAAAGTTACTTTTTTTTTGCTCCAAAATCACAGGTGACATTTGTTATTTTGACCCCCGTTCACAAAATACTTGATTACTTAGTGAATATTGATCAGTGGCATTTAATATTTTGGCTTTCATCACCATTGATGCATCTCTTTCACAAATAAAAAACAATCAAAAACAACATTTTGAGTCGGGGACATCTGGTTGAGTTGATACCCAATACTCAAAAGTAAAATGTCAGGATGCATGAGAATTTAAGGGGAAATTTGCTTAACTGTCTCAAAATGAATGGCACAATGCAAAAAGACTTTGAACCTTGTACATGAACATTTAATGCAATATAAATTAATAAATGTTTAGTGAGATTCAACCATAAAGTTATTCTCAGCTTTGAATGTATGTTTGCAAAGAATGCAGAAGTGCAGTATGAATGCATTTGTATTGCTGTTTTTTGTTTTGTTTTTTGTCATGCATCTGTGTGTGAGCCAACAAGGTTAATGTTTGTAACCTTTACATAAATCTGCTGGCACTTTACAGCAGCTGGTCTACAGCAGAGATAGACCCGATGGGAGCATCTGAACGTGTAGCCATGTCTGCCCATGACAGTCGACCACGTGTACATGTGTTTGCACGAGAGCCAAACAAACCCTATAGCATGAAGCACACTCACACTCACACTCACACTCACACTCACACTCACACTCACACTCACACTCACACTCACACTCACACTCACACACACACACACACACACACACACACACACACACACACACACACACACACACAGAGCATTCCCCTAAAGATTCCATATCACCTAAACCTACAACTCCATACACACATATTTACATGCTGTATATAAAAAATAAATTCAAATCTCTTTAATATCTCAGCTCTTTCTTCTAAAAGCGTTGATAATAAGGAGAGATTGAAAGGTACACATACCCCTGGTAGAGTCTTCTGTTCATGCAATGCATTCTGGGCTTTGATGGCTGATTCACGAGCACAGTAGGTGAGGAAAGCACAACCTAAAAACAAAATGACATAAGAATCAGATTCAGAACTGTATAACAGTTCACTGAAAGACATGCAGATAAATACATATGTTACACTTTCTTACATGCAAAAGGAAAACAGATTTATAAAACTAGATTTTTATATTTGGAAGAAATTGTGAGTGGCACTCTCATGTGCTGACTTTCTTTTTTAATGGTTTATTATTGGTCCTAGTTAAAACAGCCTACTTAAAAGTCTCTATGATATTCTGGTCTGTAGCTATGGCTTGGGTCAGGATTTTGATGCTAATTTAATTGCTAGTTTTAAGGATTCATTTTGTAAATATGTGTTTGACCAGTTTATTTGAAAAAAACACACCAAAAAACCAATACCATACAGCGCTACTAGTGTATTCCGATTCCTGAACGATTGGCTCCTGATTGGAGCTGGTTCTTTTGAATCTACAGCATAAAACACACAGTACAACCAGTGTCCTATTGCCTACTGAATAACTATTATGAGTCGGTTCTTTTGAATCAACATCATGAAACAGACACTCAGACAGCGTGACCAGTGTAGTCCGATTTCCGAATGAATGACTCTTACAAGCCGGTTCTTTTGAATCAACAGTAAAAAACACACAGTACAGCGTAACCAGTGTAGTCTGATACCTGAATGAATGACTCTTACAAGCCGGCTCTTTTGAATCAATATCATGAAACAGACACTCACACAGCGAGACCAGTATAGTCCGATTTCCGAATGAATGACTCTTACAAGCCGGCTCTTTTGAATCAATATCATGAAACAGACACTCACACAGCGAGACCAGTATAGTCCGATTTCCTAATGAATGACTCTTACAAGCCGGCTCTTTTGAATCAATATCATGAAACAGACACTCACACAGCGAGACCAGTATAGTCCGATTTCCGAATGAATGACTCTTACAAGCCGGCTCTTTTGAATCAATATCATGAAACAGACACTCACACGGCACGACCAGTGTAGTCCGATTCGAATGAATGACTCTTACAAGCCGCTCTTTTGAATCAATATCATGAAACAGACACTCACACAGCACGACCAGTATAGTCCGATTTCGAATGAATGACTCTTACAAGCCGGCTCTTTTGAATCAATATCATGAAACAGACACTCACACAGCACGACCAGTGTAGTCCGATTTCGAATGAATGACTCTTACAAGCCGGCTCTTTTGAATCAATATCATGAAACAGACACTCACACAGCACGACCAGTGTAGTCCGATTTCCTAATGAATGACTCTTACAAGCCGGCTCTTTTGAATCAATATCATGAAACAGACACTCACACAGCACGACCAGTATAGTCCGATTTCCAAATGAATGACTCTTACAAGCCGGCTCTTTTGAATCAATATCATGAAACAGACACTCACACAGCACGACCAGTGTAGTCCGATTTCCGAATGAATGACTCTTACAAGCCGGCTCTTTTGAATCAATATCATGAAACAGACACTCACACAGCATGACCAGTGTAGTCCGATTTCCGAATGAATGACTCTTACAAGCCGGTTCTTTTGAATCAACAATAAAAAACACACAGTACAGCGTAACCAGTGTAGACTGATACCTGAATGAATGACTCTTACAAGCCAGTTCTTTTTAATCAACATCATGAAACAGACACTCACACAGCGTGACCAGTGTAGTCCGATTTCCGAATGTATGACTCTGGTTGCGCTGTGTGAGTGTCTGTTTCATGATGTTGATTCAAAAGAGCCAGCTTGTAAGTGTAGTCCGATTTCCGAATGAATGACTCTTACAAGCCGGCTCTTTTGAATCAATATCATGAAACAGACACTCACACAGCGAGACCAGTATAGTCCGATTTCCGAATGAATGACTCTTACAAGCCGGCTCTTTTGAATCAATATCATGAAACAGACACTCACACAGCACGACCAGTTTAGTCCGATTTCCGAATGAATGACTCTTACAAGCCGGCTCTTTTGAATCAATATCATGAAACAGACACTCACACAGCACGACCAGTGTAGTCCGATTTCCGAATGAATGACTCTTACAAGCCGGCTCTTTTGAATCAATATCATGAAACAGACACTCAGACAGCACGACCAGTGTAGTCCGATTTCCGAATGAATGACTCTTACAAGCCGGCTCTTTTGAATCAATATCATGAAACAGACACTCACACAGCACGACCAGTATAGTCCGATTTCCGAATGAATGACTCTTACAAGCCGGCTCTTTTGAATCAATATCATGAAACAGACACTCACACAGCGAGACCAGTATAGTCCGATTTCCGAATGAATGACTCTTACAAGCCGGCTCTTTTGAATCAATATCATGAAACAGACACTCAGACAGCACGACCAGTATAGTCCGATTTCCGAATGAATGACTCTTACAAGCCGGCTCTTTTGAATCAATATCATGAAACAGACACTCAGACAGCACGACCAGTGTAGTCCGATTTCCGAATGAATGACTCTTACAAGCCGGCTCTTTTGAATCAATATCATGAAACAGACACTCACACAGCACGACCAGTATAGTCCGATTTCCGAATGAATGACTCTTACAAGCCGGCTCTTTTGAATCAATATCATGAAACAGACACTCACACAGCACGACCAGTATAGTCCGATTTCCGAATGAATGACTCTTACAAGCCGGCTCTTTTGAATCAATATCATGAAACAGACACTCACACAGCGAGACCAGTATAGTCCGATTTCCGAATGAATGACTCTTACAAGCCGGCTCTTTTGAATCAATATCATGAAACAGACACTCACACAGCACGACCAGTATAGTCCGATTTCCGAATGAATGACTCTTACAAGCCGGCTCTTTTGAATCAATATCATGAAACAGACACTCACACAGCACGACCAGTATAGTCCGATTTCGAATGAATGACTCTTACAAGCCGGCTCTTTTGAATCAATATCATGAAACAGACACTCACACAGCACGACCAGTATAGTCCGATTTCCGAATGAATGACTCTTACAAGCCGGCTCTTTTGAATCAATATCATGAAACAGACACTCACACAGCACGACCAGTATAGTCCGATTTCCTAATGAATGACTCTTACAAGCCGGCTCAATATCATGAAACAGACACTCACACAGCACGACCAGTGTAGTCCGATTTCTGAATGAATGACTCTTACAAGCCGGCTCTTTTGAATCAATATCATGAAACAGACACTCAGACAGCACGACCAGTGTAGTCCGATTTCCGAATGAATGACTCTTACAAGCCGGTTCTTTTGAATCAACAGTAAAAAACACACAGTACAGCGTAACCAGTGTAGTCTGATACCTGAATGAATGACTCTTACAAGCCAGTTCTTTTTAATCAACATCATGAAACAGACACTCACACAGCGTGACCAGTTTAGTCCGATTTCCGAATGTATGACTCTGGTTGCGCTGTGTGAGTGTCTGTTTCATGATGTTGATTCAAAAGAGCCAGCTTGTAAGTGTAGTCCGATTTCCTAATGAATGACTCTTACAAGCCGGCTCTTTTGAATCAATATCATGAAACAGACACTCACACAGCGAGACCAGTATAGTCCGATTTCCGAATGAATGACTCATACAAGCCGGCTCTTTTGAATCAATATCATGAAACAGACACTCACACAGCACGACCAGTGTAGTCCGATTTCCGAATGAATGACTCTTACAAGCCGGCTCTTTTGAATCAATATCATGAAACAGACACTCACACAGCACGACCAGTATAGTCCGATTTCCGAATGAATGACTCTTACAAGCCAGCTCTTTTGAATCAATATCATGAAACAGACACTCACACAGCACGACCAGTATAGTCCGATTTCCGAATGAATGACTCTTACAAGCCGGCTCTTTTGAATCAATATCATGAAACAGACACTCACACAGCACGACCAGTATAGTCCGATTTCCGAATGAATGACTCTTACAAGCCGGTTCTTTTGAATCAACATCATGAAGCACAGCGTGACCAGTGTAGTCCGATTCCCTAGCGAATTACCCTTATAGGTGGGTTCTTTTTAGTGAATCAAAAACACTCGCTGTATACTGTACTTTACTTTCATCATCTTCAACTCAAAATGAAATAAGAACTGTCTGTTACTGTGTTATGTCTATTGCACCTAAGGCTTGTAGGGTTCAATCAGGCAGTGCAGTTACTGACTGGCTGTTCATATGGCAATTTCCTCAAATGTAGAAAAAGAATCGTTAATGGAACTGTTAAGCCCCAAAAAATACTTTGGTCAGACAGAGACGCTGAATTTTTGTCATTAGCAGAGTGCTCGAGCACTGAGCGTGTGCTGACCAATTTTTCTAGCCGCGTGTACTCTGAACGCACAGAATGCATCTGGAATTATTTGCACTAATCATTGGGTCCACAAGGTGGCAACATTGAGCCATTGCTGTCACAGAAAAAGGGTAAGACAATATAAATAAACATCAGGAGACGAAGGTGGAAACAACAACATTGGATGTGCACGTCAAGAGCACGTGTGTGAGGAGTTTAGGAGATCCCTGCATTTGTATTACAGAAACACACCCCTTCAGATGTTCTCGTGTGTTTATGAAGATGTTTATGGCTGTAATCAGTAATAGAGCACGGTGACATCAAAGTCAAACATCAAAGCTGTTTCCTTCAGATTACAGTCCTTCACTCGCTGTCATTTACATCATCTTTACTCTCTCATGTCTCTTTACTAGCGGCTGAGTCAGTCAAATCTGCCTTTGGCTTTAAAGGGATAGTTCACACAATAATGACAATTCTGTCATCATTTACTCACCCTCATGTTGTTACAAACCAATTTGATTTTATTTCTTCAGTCAAACACAAAAAGAGATGTTATGCAGAATGGCAACATTCCTAACATCTCCTTTTGTGTTCCCCAGAAGTAAGAACAACATGAACAACATTATTTCCTCACAGCGTCCGAGGGGCCCTTTGATCGAGTGTCAGACACCTCACAAGGGTCACACAGATGCCCTGAAGCTCTGGTTTGGAGAAAGGGTTCAGGGTCTTGCTATTGATCAAACAAATCAATCAAATCTCTTTCATTTCAGTGTATTTCTGTCAAACAACGCAGCTCAGAAATCTCTTTTCCGCGCTAGGTTATGACCCAGGAGAAACTAGTGGTTTGGCTGCCCTGACCTTGTAACCTCAGAATAACAACACTAGCAATGATTTAAAATCGCCATGATCAGACAATCAATCATGTCTGTCATTGTGATCGCTCTCTCTAGGGTGAAATGTACAGTAAATGTTGGCGGAAACTGTTGTCTCAACCTGCAGTAAACAAGACTTTAAAGCGATAGCTCCCCCTAAAATGAAAATTCTCCCACATGTTGTTCCGTATGACTTTATTTCTTTTGTGAAACACAAAAGGAGATGTTGAGCAGAACGTAAGCCTCAGTCACCATTCACTTTAATAGTATTTAAAAAATATATATATAATATATTCTGTGTTCCTGTAACACTGAAAACCAAGCAGCTTCAACGTTATGAAGGTAGCTAGCTAGCTAACACTGCAAGCAGCTGGTATTACGCAACTAACATAGGTTAGTTTGCAAATTTCATGGGGTCAGAGTTTGGCTAGTTACTGTAGCTCAGTTAGCTTAGTGCAGCTAACTAGCTAATGTTACTAAGTTAGTTAGTTAGTTAGTTAGCTAGCCTGCAAAATCCAAGGGGTCAAAATTTTGCTAATTAACTTCAGCAGTTACACCCTGCAAAAAAACAAAACATGTTACTGTGCAGCTAGCTAGCTAGTGTTAGCTAGTAGCTATCTAATATATGCTTGCCTGCTAATTACAAGATGTCAGGGATTGGCTAGTTACCTTAAAAAAAATTCTGGATCTGAGCGCAGTTGACAGAGAAAATTAGTTTGTAGCTAGATAACCTATGTTAGCCTGCATTACATTTATCAGTTAGGCCCTACAAAAACATGTTTCTGGAAGAGTGCAGCTAACTAGCTACGGTAAGCCAGTTAGTTAGTTAGTTAGTTAGCTAGCTAACCTATGCTAGCAACAATACAAAGGTTTTGTCAAGTTAGCTTCAGCAGTTAGCCCCTGTAAAAAAAAAAAATAAATCTGGAATTGAGTGCAGCCAGCTAACTGATGTTAATTTGTAACTAGCTAACCTATGTTACCATGCAAAATTCAAAGCGTCGGAGTTTGGCTAGTTAGCTGCAGTAGCCTATTTAGGCCTTGTAAATATACAGTATGTTTGTGGAACTGAGAGAAGCTAGCTAGCTTTAGTTAGAAACTAGCTTATTTTATGCTATTTTGCACAATACAAGGGGTCAGGGTTTGGATGGTTATGCAAAAAAAATTCATGAGTGCACATGTGCAAAGATGGCCGCAAACAGGATGTGCATTTCAAGTGCCATGCCTGATCAGCTGCCTTTGAGATTAATTAAAATGTAATTTAATCCATGTTAAGTCTTCTATTTCTTTCTATCCAGCCTCTGTCTTTCAAATGCATCTCCATATCAGACTTTCCAGAAGATTAGGACATGATTAAATTAATACTATTCTGTATTATACTCGATTGCATTTCCCAGATATGCTTTCAAAGATCAGAAAAATAAAACAAATTTAAAGGAATATTAATGCAGATTGGAACAACCTAGAACAGCCCAGCCTTTTGAATTCGTCCATTGTTCTGAAAACAGTAATTTCACAGCTCCAGTATAATTTATTTGTAATGATTGCCATTGTTGGAGCAGTAAACCCTAATTAAACCAGTCACATTCAGATGGATCCAAATTAACCCTCTGAGCAAAGCTATGAGTCAAGAGTGCATAGACCACCTTATGTATAACTAATCATACAACCGTATGCAAACCAATTGTCTTTTATGTAATCAAATAATCGTCAGAAAAGTTGTGACTCGGTACATGGACAATATAACACTACCACAACTTTTACAAAAAGAATAGAATGTTTGGCTCTATACAGCAGGGAATTACACACAGGCCTAATTTAAAGCTAATGTATGTATAGAGCATATAGATAATGTATAAACTTTTACTGTCTTAAAATACTTAATATGCAGAGCCAAATAAACTCAACAAAAAAATAAATGTCCCCTTTTCAGGACACTGTATTTTAAAGATAGTTGTGTAAAAATTCAAATAACTTTACAGATCTTTATTTTAAAGGGTTTGAACAATGTTTTCCATGCTTGTTCAAAGAACCATAAACAATTATTGAACATGCTCCTGTGGAACGGTCGTTAAGACACTAACAGCTTACAGATGGTAGGCAATTAATGTCACAGTTATAAATCCTTAGGACACTAAAGAGACTTTTCTACTGACTCTGAAAAACACCAAAAGAAATATGCCCAAGGTCCCTGCTCATCTGCGTGAACGTGCCTTAGTCATGCTGCATGGAGGCATGAGGACTGCAGATGTGGCCAGGGCAATAAATTGCATTGTCTGTACTGTGAGATGCCTAAGACAGCACTACAGGGAGACAGGAAGGACAGCTGATCGTCATCACGGTGGCAGAACACGTGTAACAACACCTGCACAGGATCGGTACATCCGAATATCACACCTGCGGGACAGGTGCAGGATGGCAACAACAACTTCCCGTGTTACACCAGGAACGCACAATCCCTCCATCAGTGCTCAGACTGTCTGGAATAGACTGAGAGAGGCTGGACTGAGGGCTTGTAGGCCTGTTGTAAGGCAGGTCCTTACCCGACATCACCGGCAACAATGTTACCTATGGGCACAAACCCACCTTTGCTGGACCAGACAGGACTGGCAAAAAGTGCTCTTCACTGACGAGTCGTGGTTGTGTCTCACCAGGGGTGATGGTCGGACTCACGTTTATCGTCAAAGGAATGAGCTTTACACCGAGGCCTGTTCTCTGGAGTGGGATCGATTTGGAGGTGGAGGGTCCGTCATGGTCTGGGGTGGTGTGTCACAGCATCATCGGACTGAGCTTGTTGTCATTGCAGGCGATCTCAACGCTGTGCATTACAGGGAAGACATCCTCCTCCCTAATATGGTACCCTTCCTGTAGGCTCATCCTGACATGACCCTCCAGCATGACAATGCCACCCGCCATACTGCTCGTTCTGTGCGTGATTTCCTGCAAGACAGGAAAGTCAGTGTTCTACCACCAGCGTAGAGCCCGGATCTCAATCCCATTGAGCACATCTGGGACCTGTTGGATCGGCGGGTGAGGGTTAGGGCCATTCCCCCCAGAAATGTCTAGGAACTTGCAAGTGCCTTGGTGGAAATGTGGGGAAACATCTCACAGCAAGAACTGGCAACTCTGGTGGAGTCCATGAGGAGGAGATGCACTGCAGTACTTCATGCGGTAGGTGGCCACACCAGATACTCACTGTTACTTTTGTGAAAAGCATTTGAATGTGAGAGCACGTTTGGTGCGTTATTCCATGCACGTTACAGTATATCTGTGTTGTATCAAGCTTGGCAGCAGAAGACAATTATTTTCTCCTTATCATTTTCCATTAAAATCCACTTTTGATAACACAAGAAAGAAAAGAATATGATACAGAGATGGGGCAACAGGGTGAGAGTGAAAAAGAAAAAGGTTTCTGCAGCCCCAACAAAACAACTTTTATCTTCTCCATTTCACCCAAACCACTTCATAACCAGGCCATGGTGGATAAATTATATTGAAATCTCTCTATTGTATTAGTTTCATTTTCTCCCGAAAAATAAATCTCGGCCAACACAAAACGCCGGAAGCCAAGAGTTTTTGGACACCCTAAAATACAGCCACAGAGATTAATTTTTGAATTAAATGACTCTATTGGCAATTATGCATGTGTTTTTAACTACACATTTCCCTGACTTCATTTTGTCAAAATGGCTTTAGCCTTAATGAGCTTTAGGATTGAAACAAATCAGGATGATTCTCCAACCCACCACCAAACACCAATATTTCCTATATCATATTTCATATTGACAGAAGTTAGTTCAAGTAACAAGCTTTTACGCACATGCACAGGCATTCATTGACATCACTGATTAAACATCTGCGTGTGAACATGCAACCTGTAAACACGCTGCGTGTGATGATTAATGTTTACGTTGTATATCTAAACGATGCACGAGCATATTCACACACCCACACACACACACACATTTCTGCTCTGTTTCAAATACTTTTGAGCTGCTTTGATATATAATGTCTGCATGAGAAAATACCTTCAAAGGCAGCATCATAACTAAAACGGAACCTCCTAAGTGATTGATTTTAAACTCTCTTCATATATAACAAATCCACACAACACCACACTAGCACACTAATAACTGATTCCAATAGAGCTCAACAGTCTGGTTCCGGAAGTAAAAATCCCATTCATTTTCTCCATAGGGGAATTGATTTTAAATGATAACTAATAAATCTTGAAAGACAGACCTACAGTAAGCTCCTGGGTTGTTAATGCTTTGGTTGAATGCATCAATCCACGTTTTTCAACATATATATATTTTTTAAATATTGCATTTAATAATGGAATTTCTGGTGAAGGTCTACACTAACCATGATGCTAAAGACAAACAATCCACTAATCAGAAAATAGCAGCAAACAAAGCGTGCCAAAAGAACTCTGCAGCGATCGCCCACTTTCATGACGCACTGTTAATGACGCAATCGAGGCCAGCTCCCTACACTCTCCAAAAACTTATATATATATATATATATTTACATTTACAAATATATTGTTTATTTTACATTTACATTTATGCATTTGGCAGACGCTTTTATCCAAAGCGACTTACAGTGCACTTATTAAAGGGACAATCCCCCCAGATCAACCTGGAGTTAAGTGTCTTACTCAAGGACACAATGGTGGTGGCTGTGGGGATTGAACCAGCGACCTTCTGATTAACAGTTATGTGCTTTAGCCCACTACGCCACCACCACTCCATGCTTACACTTCTATGCTTATAATAATCACCAGCTTTAAATCAATAGCTTTGTATTTTGCCTTTGTTTTTAATTCAATTACGTTCTTCGCAATGCTTCATGGGACTGTAGTTCATTCCCTTATAAAAGACGTTAAGTACACAGTATTGGGTCTTTGTCTTTTTGTCTGATTTTTAAATACTTTTTTTTTCTTCAAATCAAAGTTTGTAATGTTGTGATTCACCTCAGAGATGGTTGCTTTGGTTCATGGCTCAGAACTCTTTAATGAAGGATTTCAAGAAATCCCTATGGAAAACATGATTGGGAAAACTATTACTAAAACCAAGATGGCTATAAAAAGTGGGCGGGCACTGTTGCGCTCTGGAGAGTTTGGCTTTAGCATGTTGTTAAATCAAACAATATGATACTCAAATTAGCATAAAAATACACAACACACACAAATATTAACACACAAATGGCTTTTTTACTCTTTGAAACAGTCTTTGAATTAGTTGCATCAGGTCTATGATGCCTTAAAGGAATAGTTCACCCATAAATGACGATTCTCTCATAATTTACTCACCCTCATGACATCCCAGATGCATGTGACTTTCTTTCATATGCTGAGCACAAACAAAGATTTTTAGAAGAATATTTCAGCTTTGTAGGTCCATACAATGCAAGTGAATGGGTGCCAACATTTTTAAGCATCAAAATCCACAGAAGGGCAACATAAAAGCAATCCAGACGACTCCAGTGGTTTAATCCATGTCTTCAGAAGCAATATAATACGTGTGGGTGAGAAACAGATCAATATTTAGGTCTTTTTTTCCTGCACTTTCGCATTCTTCTCCTGTTTTTGGTGATTCACATTCTCCTTGCATATCGCCCCCTTCTGGCCAGGGAGGAGAATTTATTTCAAAAATGACATAAATGTTGACCTGTTTCTCACCCACACCTATTATACCACTTCTAAAAATACAGGTTTAACCATTGGAGTCTTACAGATTAATGATATGCTCCCTTTAGATGGATTTTGGAGCTTAAAAATGTTGACACCCATCCACTTGCATTGTATGGACCTACAGAGATGAAATATCCTTCTAAAATCTTTGTTTGTGTTCCACTGACAAAACAAAAGTCATACACATCTGGGATGGCATGAGGTTGAGTAAATGAGAGAATTTTCATTTTTGGGTGAACTATCCCTTTAAAATGCTGCCTACATATGCAGCTCACTAGGTTTTTGAACAAAGCTACTGAAATGTGTAGTTATGCTGTTTTCAATTGATTTTACCCTCATAGCCTATTGTGGCACGTCTCTCACACTCATAAACAATGTTTCTTTGCAAATAATTTACTGTCAATGCAAATGATAATCTAACAGCATTGTACTGATAACGCCCCCACTGACACAGCAGTCAACAGTGTGTGTGTGTGTGTGTGTGTGTGTGTGTGTGTGTGTGTGTGTGTGTGTGTGTGTGTGTGTGTGTGTGTGTGTGTGTGTGTGTGTGTGTATGTGTGACAGGCCTCCAATGCTGATTCATCCTCCCTCTCTCACCCTCCTATGGGCATAAACCATTACTCATTTGTGCAGAGCGTGTGTGTGTGTGCGTCTGTGTGTGTGTGTGAGCATGTGTGTGCCTCCAAGCGTGACAGAAAAAGGGAATATTTTGAGCAAAAGAAAGGGAGGGGCACACAGAGGAGTAGGTTGCTTTACATTGGTTTTTCCAAGTTCTTTTAAAGGGATAATTCACTCAAAATTTAAATTCCTGAATCAACATAACTGCATTTGTATAATCATTCACTAATGTGATTCTGAGGTTGCATTTTTCCCTATAACATTACATTTGTTAGGTTTAGGTTTGGGGTTTGGTTTGGGGGGTACAGTTTATAAAATACGCATTCTTTTTCACAGTTTTACAGCCTGTAAAGCTCAAAACAACTTGCTTTTGGCACCCCCCCTGTGGACATAACACCCATAAAATGGAGCTCACATATACACCCAACAACACTTACCGCTTTGTTCACTGGAGGCAGTGTTTCGTATCGGAAAGCACAATCTGATTTTAGCTAAAGAAAATTCAACCTACTGTTTTCGATTTCACTGTGAGATCAGTCTGTATGATTTACTGTATAATTGTGCTATATAACTTTTGGTCCATCTGGGAGCTTAACAACCATGATCACTATGAACTGTTGTTGTATGAAAAAGCACATGGGTGGGGCTAATGAGCAAATGATGTCAGAATTGTATTTTTGTGTAAAATATTTATTTATTTATTTAACAAGATCTTTTGCATGAATCACATTTCTTAGCTTAAAAATTCAATGATTATAGCAAACTTAGTCTGGAATCAAGTGGATTTTGTGTACAAGAGCAATAGAGGACAGCCTGTTTTAAATGCATATGAAATGTATTAAATCCCTCCAGCATTGCTCTCATCTTTAATTAGAGCTCAAGTCATGTGAGGTGATCTGACTGAGACTAAAGGGAAATCGAGGAATATGGCATACATGCTTTCACACCATTCTAAGCTTAATAAAAATGCAGGCCTATTCGGTTTTGGTCTCCACAGTAAAGAAAATAAAAAAATCTCAGTTCTTTACTCGACAGTGATGATTAAATGGAGAGTAAATGGAGACTTTTGCTCAAGCCTCCTGAGAAAATCACAACAATGTCTTACACCGCATGCTCACATTTGCCAAAATACCAAAGTCTGCTATCTAAATTCTATATCAGCACGAACTACAACATTTCTTATTAAATTCTCCCACGATTAAAAAATTTGGGTTGTGTCTGTTTTTATTTATCATGAGGAACTGTATGATAAATATCTTAAACAAACATCTTGATACTAAAATGAGATTAAACGAGACTTCTGAGGTATAAAAGAGCAATATATGCGCAATTACAATTTCTTTGTTTTGCAAATGCCATTATGTGCATCCATGTCACACCACTATGAACATTTTAAAGCACAATGCCCAGTGGTGCACACATTTGGATGCAACTTCGTAAATCAAATGCTCAAAAACAAGAGACTTGGAATATTTTGGCTTATTGCATTGAGGGTTCGCGATTTCTTTGAATGCATATTTAAATGCGTAATATGAGGTTCATGTTTTGCAATGACGGAGAGACACCTCAATGCTCAAATGTTTTAATGGATCATATCATTTAGTAAACAGGTGCGCATGCCTCGATCTGGGAGCTCTTAATATGCATCGTCTGCGCGCGGCGCGGGGCTGCCCTACTTCTGCGAGAGAGCGCACACAAAAATACGAGATGATGCACATGTGGGAGTGATTACAATACATCCAGCATCATTTGTATTGTCATGACACTGTACACAGGGTGAACACAACCTCAAAAACACAACGCATCAGCCTATTGCATAAGAAATAGACCATGCTACTGTAAAACAGATGTGATTTCATCCTTCAATATCTAAGAGGATTGAATGAGAAATGTCAGCATGCATTGCTAGAAATGAATCGCAATCATACCCTACTGAATGTGGTGCAATATTTTGTGAGACAGCACGATGAGTGAAAATACGACACGCGCACTGTTTACAGTAAGTAAACGGTTGCAAACATCATTGTTTATTCTACACCATATCTTATAACGCATAGAGTTAACCAAATGCACAGGATGTTAAATGCATGCATCATTGTTTGCATGAGAAATAGTCAGCATCAGATAGGTTTGAATGACATCTGACAGCATACACTAATGAAAATCATGTTCCAAAAAAATTAATAAATAACGAGGTTCAGCCAACACACTCTCATAACATTACTATGCTTTTTTTTTGTTTGTTTTTTTCTATTTTTCTACACCATATCTTAAAGGTTAACAAATGCACAGGGTGAAAATGCAATAATGTCACTACAAGCACGTGAAAATAATTTCATCCGTCAACATCAAATGAATGACATTTGACAGCATGCATTATTATACATCTTTTGCATTGACTGTGGTCCCATATTGTGGAAGGGAGCACAATGAGTTAAAATAGAAGGATATGAATAGACTACTCACTGTGCGTAACAAATAAATAGCCATGCGCACCAGAAGACTAAATAATCGTGCTTATCCCGTATCTTTTAACGCACACTATAAAAGTGGCATGCATGTGTCCAAAGCACTAAACACTCATTGAAACGCATCATTACCTTTGTGCATGCCGGTATAGCGGTCCTTAAGGACAGTCAATTCGTGGATCTTTCCAAACTGTTCGAAAAGAGGTTTGAGGTCCTTCTCCTCCAGGTTGCGCGGAATCTGTCCTATGAAGAGCTTGATGGCATCCTGGTCTTTCATGGTGCCGTTGTCGGAGTGGATGGAGTGGATGGGCTCCGTGCCGTTCATGGGCTTGGGGAAGGTGATGTGCGCGTACTGGGGCTGGTGCGGGATCAGGAGCAATGGTGCCGCTGCTTGGTTCGTTACCGCCCCCGGTCCAGTAGTGAAGAGCAGGCTGGCGTGGGCAGGCTGAGGATGCTGCTGCTGTTGCCTTCTCGCTTCAGTCTGGGTGAATCTAGCCATTCTGCGTGCGGAGCGGAGAGCGCGATAATAATAATAACACACACACGCACGCACACGCGCTGGAGAGAGAGTACGCGCTCAGCTGGAAACGTGATGCTCTCTTTCTATTCGACACATGTTACGCTCGCGCCCCCCGCACCTGAGGGAAGGAGGAGATGAGAGAGAGAGAGAAAAGCGCGGTCACGACTCACTTGCGCGGCCCCGTAGCGTCACCTGCCGACGATTAGAGTCAACTGTAGGCTACTAGATGATGATGATAGATGATAGATAGATTGTATACTGTGGCAACACAAAAACACACACAGACACAATATTAAGATTCATTTAACGAACCAAATAGTTTTCAGCAGTGTTTGATATAATTAGCAATTTAGCATGATCACTCAAAAGTGTTGGAGTGATGGCTGCTGGAAATGGGGTCTGTCTAGATTTGATCAAAAATTACTTTTTAAATGATGATGGTGCTGCTTAACATCAGTAATGTCCTGACTATACATTGTGATCAGTTGAATGACACTTTGGTATATTAAAGTATCAATTTCCTTCCGAAAAAGCAAAATCTGTACATTATTCCAAACTTTTGGGTGCCGGTGTACAACTGTGGCCAAAAGTATTGGCAGTGACATACATTTTGTGTTTTCCCAAGTTTGCTGCTTCAGTATTTGTAGATAATTTTTTCACATGTTTCTATGGTATACTGGAAAACAATGATACGCATTTCATAAGTTTTAAAGGCTTTTATTGTCAAAAACATTTAATATATGAGCAGAGTCCATATTTACAGTGTTGACCCTTGTTCTTCGTAACCTCTGCAATTCGCTCTGTCATGCTGGATATCAGCTTCTGGCCAAATCCCGACTGATGGAGATCCATTCTTGCCTTATTAGTGCTTGGAGTTGATTAGTGCTTTGGCTTGTCCACTCGCCTTTTGAGGATTGACCACAGGTTCTCTATGGGATTAAGATACGGGGAGTTGCCTGGACACGGATCAAAAATGGCAATGTAATGATCTCCGAGCCACTTCATTATTACTCTTGCCTTGTGACATGGTGCTCCATCATGCTGGAAAATGCACGGATCATAAGCAAATTGCTCCTGGATCGTTGTGAGAAATTGCTCTTGCAGGACATTTTGATACCATTCTTTATTCATGGCAGTGTTTTTGGGCAGGATTGTGAGAGAGCCCACTCCCTTGGATGAAAAGCAACCCCATACATGGATGGTCTCAGGATGCTTCACTGTTGGCACGACACAGGACTCATGGTGGCGTTCACCATTTCTTCTCCGGACTATCGATTTTCCAGATGTCCCATCAGATAAAATAACTTTGCACCAGTTTTCTGCTGTCCAATCCTTGTACTTCCTGCAGAATTTCAGTCTGTCCTTGATGTTTTTCTTGGAGAGAAGTAGCTTCTTGTCTGCCCTTCTTGACACCAGGCCATTGTCCAAAAGTCTTCGCCTCACTGTGCGTGCAGATGCACTCACACCAACCTGCTGCCAATATTGAGCTCTGCACTGGTGGTGACACGATTCCGTAGCGGACTCCTCAAGAGGACACGGTCCTGGGGCTTGCTGGACACTCTGGGACGTCCTGAAGCCTTCTTCACGGCAGTTGATCCTCTCTCCTTGAAGTTCTTGATAAAATCACACAATGCACAAAGATACAAGGAACTTCCGGTTTCACATTTTAACCATACATTTATTGCTGTGCCATGGCGACGCCGTTCAAAATATAAAATAATATGTTTGCAATTCAGCATCTACAATGTCTTGGCATGATGTTGCACAAATTTGGTGGCAGTCACATGAATCCCCAAGGAGGAGAATTTAAGAGTTCAGAGCCTGCGATTATCAGAAAATCCAAAAAGGCCAACTTCCTGTCGGGCGGAGCACATGACTATGAGTATTAAAAGTTGTTTGGCTTTATGAGAACTATATATGTACACATTTTGGTGTCTGTAGGTGAAAATGGTGCTTACATGCCCATTTTCAAGGGGCCAATATAGAGCCCACCCAGCACGCCTAATAAACAATTCCAAAACATCTGGTCAACTCTTTCCTGACATCTTTTTTTTTTTTTTTTTTTTAGGCCGTTTCTTCAACAAATCCACAAAATGAGAGCCGGATAAATACTGTTACCTTTACCTTATTTACTGTAATTTTTTATTAATTGGGTTAAACCTGCTGGGATAGCTTTCATCAAGGTATTATGTTCCTTTGATGGGACTGGAAAGTTATGGAGATTCATAAATAAAATCAAACACATATAGAATGCAAATAAAGTTATTGTTAAACCATCTAGAAAAGAAAAGGGACTTATTTCTAACAGTTATGTCAGCATTGTTCCAAATGACAACTTTGTGTGGGGAAAAGCTATAGCCAAACTCTTTCCTGACTTCCGCAACCTGCACGTAGTATCCCTGACGTCATCCGTCATGTGCGCAACAGAGCTGCACGCAGTACGCACATTCTCAATGACGTCACCCGGCGGAGCAACTCATAACACCGACTGAACGGTGGAACAGACTTTTGCTTTTAACGACTATTTTTAACTTACCGTTTATTCTGAAAGTGGGTCATGTCGGTGAATTACGCCGCTGGACTCTCTCCGTATGCGGATAAAGGTATCTGCGGACTACCTGAGGTGATGTTTACATTTGTTGCTGTTAGCATGCTAGTTGGAAATAGCTCAGTTTCATATAAATTATCTTTATCATAAACATATTGTAATCTTTGGTGTATTAGATAAAAAAAAAATGCATATGCATTTCTGTGAATGCATATGGATAACGATTAAGACGGAATAGAGAAATGTGTACCTCATTTGTGCAATTTTCGCTGCTATTATGGTAAAGCAAATTATAATATTGGTATAAGATAAATATTACATGCTAAAATCTGCAGATACTAACAGTGATTTTAAAGAGGAAAACAGTACCAACAACAACACGATATAAGACATCTGTGTTCAATAATCGGTAATCACAATTATGGATTTAGTGAGCTGTTGTGTACGGTTGCCAATCATCACTGCGCATTAATATACAATTCAATTAATGTGCGGTCACAAGTGTGTTTATATCTGCGGATCAACCAATCAGATTGCAAAGCCATAATTGGATGTTTCAGTCTTGTGAATTTAAAGAACAAATTTGTTTTCACATCCTCTCTATTTATTTACTTTATTATTATTATTATTATTATTATTATCTGTCTGATAATGATGCCCAGCAGTGTATGTACATGCATCACAGGCGAGTTATTTCATTTTTTTTTTTTCTTTTTTTCTGAAAGTCATGAAAATCCTCACTAATGTCATTTCCAGCGCATTTCAAATTCTGTTTTGTGTGGTGGAAATGATGCTTATTAAAATAAAATTTTTGTAGACTCATTTGTTTTGCTAAATCTCATTTCATAGCTCATATTCAATGCATCTTACATACATACAATTAAATAATATTTTTTAAACTTTTTGCATAATTTGAAAAAATTACAACTTGATTGGAAATGATGGCCAATAAAAAATATTCTGCTCACAAATCACATTTGATATTTACCTTGATCTCTTTGCTTAACTGACACTTTTTTTTTCTGACTTTTGAAGAAGAAAAAAATTATTAGGGGCATTTTATTATTATTATTTATAATTATTATTTTGGTGTGGTGGAAATGATGGCAGTCATAATTTTTGAAACATTGATTGAAATAATTTCAACCATGTTATAATCAGTATTTTTCAACAGTATCAATATTATATATTTCACAGTTTGATATTGAAATTTTGGGTCTGGGACAAGGCTAAAACAATTAGCTCTATACATAAAAGGTACATGCACCGATTGTGAAATTCTGGACCGATACCGATATTTACATTTATGCATTTGGCAGACGCTTTTATCCAAAGCGACTTACAGTGCACTTATTACAGGGACAATCCCCCCCGAGCAACCTGGAGTTAAGTGTCTTGCTCAAGGACACAATGGTGGTGTCTGTGGGGATCGAACAGCGACCTTCTGATTAACAGTTTAATGCTTTAGCCCACTACACCACCACCACTATTTAAAATAACAATTTGGCCAATACCGATTTTTTTTTTATTTTGTTTTTGCTTTTATTAATCCCCTTTTGTGCCAGTGAAACAAAGAAATCTTCATTATAAAAAATAAATGAGCTGTTTTTAAGTCTTTCAGCCCTGCATCACACTATCTTTGAATGAGCACAAATTCAATCATACAAATTTATGAAACAACGTTTAATATACCCTTCTTTCAAATAACAAAAATAACTTTTTCAAGAGCCTTTTTAGAATACAGAAGAATTCTTCACTAAATCACAGACCAGAAAGTAAAATACTCCCACACCACCGACATTTTCTTGCACTTATTTGAAAACTCTAAGCGCTCTTACGTCATGTCAGAGTCGTGTCTAGCCAGTGGCTCTGGGTGGTGTTATAGTACCACCTGTTGGATCTTCTCCGAAACTGCAGCTGGGTAGGCAACTGTTGTCCAAGTTGACCACAAATAACAAAGACACATAAACAGATAAACATCGGCCACTGCCATCGGTGAATGACATCGTATTTGCTGATAGGCCGATACATCGGTGCATCCCTAATAAAAGGCATTTGAAAAGTGCCAAATATAAATAAAAAAATGTTGAAGAGACACGAATTTGTGATTATGAAACTCCATCATTAAAGCATGATATAAAATAAGTTACAGAACAAGTTTAAACAGAGATGATTATATAAATGTAGACCTTTAAGATATGTTTAAGTATGACAAGATGCCTCAATAATTTAAAACTGTCTATAAAAATGTTTATGTGACAGTGGCTAGATGTGACTGCAGCTGTGCTGTTTGTCAGTGTATGCTTGTGTCTGACAGTCACATCTGTGTGTGTATGCAGGTGTTTGATAGCTCAGAGGAGTTGAAGAGTAAAGTAGAGACTCTGGCCCAGTGGATCAGGGAGTCTCAGTACATGGTGGTGCATTCAGGAGCAGGAATCAGCACTTCTACGGGGATCCCAGATTTCAGGTACCATACGCACTTCACATAGGGAGACAGATACATTAAACCAGCTAAAGATGAGATGCATGTGCATATTTCACAGTGTTGTACTCTCAGTGCCATTTACCATATCTAAATGATTTCATGATACAATGCCATCAGCACAGAAAATTCAGATTTCTGCCTTTTAAATGCTCCAACAATTGGCCCCATTCACTTCCATTGTAAGTGCCTCACTTTACCCACAATTTTTGCCTTTTATTGTTTTTGTTTTTTAAGGAGCTTAACTGGTATTGCATCAGGAATATTCCTTTAAAGCATAGACTGCCTCATTAGTCATGAATAAAGCTTGAAATCAAGATCATACTTTGAATGTAGATAGATGAGTGATCTGTTGTGGGGTCACAGAAATGATTATCTACTGTTGACTGTTCTAGCAGTTCATTTGTATTATGACAGAGGGCGCTCATGCTCGGGGCATAAACCCATGCTCCCATCAGTGAAAGCAATAGCAGGATGTGAGCTTGCCTCCTTACGTACTCAAGATTTACATTGGACAAGAGGATAGTTCACCCCAAAAAAGGAAAAGTCTGTCGTTAGCTACAGGGCTAGGCAGTGTTTAGGCAGTGACCCCATTAGTGCTGAAATTGATCAATCAACAGTCAACAGGCTTAATCAGTTCAATTATTAATGACCATGCAAGGTGCTTAGGTAAGCAAGGGCATACATGTAAATGTTTATACAAAGTATTGACGCTGACTACCACCCCTGGAGTTCACAAGTTCGAATCCAGGGTGTGCTGAGTGACTCCAGCCAAGTCTCCTAAGCAACCTAATTGGCCTGGTTGCTAGGGAGGGCAGAGTCACATGGGGTAACCTCCTCGTCGTGGACTTCTATGTTGCTCAGAACTGCACCCAAGACTTTCACCCACTGTTGCACTTGTGAAAAAACAATGTGGGTCGCTCTCGGTGGGGCACATGGTGAGTTGTGCGTGGATGCCGCGGTGGATGGCGTGAATCCTCAACAAGCCACGTGATAAGATGCGTGGATTGACGGTCTCAGACACGGAGGCAATTGAGATTCGTCCTCCGCCACCCAGATTGAGGCGAGTCACTACGCCACTACGAGGACTTGGAGCGCATTGGGAATTGGGCATTCCAAAATTGGGGAGAAAAGCGGGGGAAAGAAAAAATGTAATCAAATGAAAACATTAATAACGATACAGTTGCCATTGATTCGGAACTAAATAGTAAAAAGTAAATAAATAAAAAAATTCCATCAATTTGAATCAAGTAATCTTTTATATAAAAATGGTCAAACATTTCGCAATTCAATTTGATGGAATTTCATTATAAAATTGAAATGCGTAAATCTTACAAACAGGCTAAAATAAGTTTTGAGTGCATTAAATCACAAAGAATGTGTTGCTTGTTTTTTTTTCCCAACTTCACACCACATACAGTAATTGATCTGAATGATGTTAAGATAAAGACTGCTTGTTTAATCACATTATTGATCTTCATGCCTTCTGGTGGTTGGTTGGCAATTTAAAGATTAGCTCCATAAAATGGTTTTGAGTACTTCTTATCTCTAACTACTTCTAAATCAGTCAAAGACCGGATCTTTTTCAGGTTTATTTGAGGGTCAGGCTATCAACTTTTTATCATGCAATTTTGTTTCAGTATATTTTGTTCACATTTAGGTGAATCTCACCATGAAATCAAAATATACATATGCATTAATTGGGTCTAATTTCATTACAACTAATACTACCATAACATCTGTTTACGAATGTACCGTTCAATATATATCTTTTTTTACCTTACAGTAATGAGAATGATATTTTGTTTGCATTGCGTTAATGAGAATCTGTGAAGAAGAAAATGTGCTAAATTGATACGAAAACAATGTCACAATACAAAAATGTTTTTGGTTCTAAAAATAAGCCTAATTTTCTGAATGCAATACATATGTGGATGAAATGCATGTTTATGTGTGATTTCACTCATTTTCATATTTGTTTAAGTGATATCTTTCCATAAAGAGTGCTTCGTGTCCTACTTTACTACTACTCTTTATTCATCCAAACAAAAGCACTAAAGTGGGTAAAAAAACACTTGTATTTAGAGGATGTGCTACTTTTCACTATGGCGACTGTTGTAGACTGCATTGAGCTCTCTGAAGTGTGACAATCTCATTTTATTGAAGTTCATGATGAGAGTCTGAGAATATGCGAGTGTACTTTCAACTCATTTCTATGCAACTGAGCACAGATGAACTCATTTCACTTGGGTTTACTTTCAAATTTATGTTTTATCTACACATAAATCTATCTAGAGTGGTGGTGGTGTAGTGGTCGAAGCACCATAACTGGTAATCTGGTAATCAGAATGTTGCTGGTTCGAGCCCCACAGCCACCACCATTGTGTCCTTGAGCAAGGCACTTAACTCCAGGTTGCTCCGGGGGGATTGTCCCTGTAATAAGTGCACTGTAAGTCACTTTGGATAAAAGCACCTGCCAAATGCATACATTTAAATTTAAATCTACACAGTATTATGTTTCGTACATTATTTCGAGGATATACTTGAATGTCCCCTTCAGCTAGCTTGTCAGTTTTAGTCAAAGGATTAGTTCTTGCAAAAAAGGAAAATTAGGCCTTAATTTACAATGCATGTGACTTTCCCTTTCAGTAGAAAACAAAAGGTGAACTGTTGCAGAATATCCTAGCAACTATTTTCCATATAATGAAAGTGAATGAGGACTGAGGGTGTCTAGCTCCAAAATGACTCAAAAGTATCATATAAGTGACATTAAAGGTCCATATGACGTTTGATATGAACATTATTTTTCACTGCCCTTAGCTGTCCTTTTGCATGATTATGAGTTCATTGGAGAAGAAACTATTCTTTTAAATCAGCTCTTTTATGTATCAATTTATCCAGTTCACAGAACCGAATCTAAATGTTTCGTTCAGGAATCGGACTGATTCAAATCTTTAGTTTTACTCAGTGACTCAATGATCCAGTCATAGTGGTTAACAGCTCACCGGAGAAGATAACTAATGAATAACGACTTCAATTTCAATCTGTTCCCCACACAAAGCTATCATATGGATTCAGAAGACTTGGAATATAATAGTCGAGCCACTTTTCATTTTTGTTCCACAGACGAAAGAAAGTCATACAGGTTTGGATTGGGTGAGCTATTCTGTTCAACACTGTGTGTAGAGGTTTTTTTTTTTGATGGTGTTGACGTCATGTTAAGTGACTCCTGTTCCCTTTATTCTCGTTCTTTCCCCCTGCTTGTTTTCCATTATTCTGGATGTTCCCTCTTCATCATTCTGTCGGCTTATCTGATGTGTTATTGAAGGCAGTGCTCGGGAGACTGCGCGCACTTGTGCATTTTTCTCCTGTGTTCTAGAATCCAGATATGAAAATTTAATAAGCACACCTGGCAATCAAATCTTGATTGACAGACTCGTTTCAAAGGTGGTGCTTCTATAGGTACAAATAGGCATCCATCTTTCTCACTCGCTCTGCCTGTCTTTCATAAGCACAGGTAACACATAAGAGATAGCAGAACACAAAACTGGAAAATTATGTCATTTATTTTTCCTACCCTAATGTCGTAAGATAAAACGAGTTCCTGTTGCTCAACTGGTAGAGCATATTCATTTTGGTACTATACTGACCCCATACAAGACACGTGGTGAGATGCATCTTCGTGCGGCACACTTGAATATACACAAATGAATGGGATTTGAGAGGTGTGGCGGAGAAGTTTTTCAGTGAATAAGGACTTCAATTCAATTCTATCACCAATTGTGGTTCAGTTAACATGTATACATTGGACAAAGCTAAGCTATAATCGCATTACCTAGATCTGTTAGTCTAACTTTGCAAAATCTTAAACATGCCAGTCAGATGCCCCATCCTTTCTAAATGGGTGCTACTAAGCCAGAAGAAGGTGCAATGTGCACAAGACCGATATTTGGCTAGACAAGTCTAGGACATATTTATGGTTTCTACAGTCCTGATAAGAGCTTTTCCAGATTTAGAACACAGAAATGTTTGATAAGTCAGGCAGGACAAATCGCTGTGTAACTGGGAAAGCATGAAAAAGCAAATAAGTTTCAGGATTTCAGAGTGTTTGCACATGCGTATATATCATAGACTGTAAAAAAAAGATGGACGACACCCCTTCGCTCTTTTCCATTGGTGAGAACTGAAGCCGCCAGTGTCCCGATATGGCGCTGACATCTTGAGACTTGAGTCTGCGCAGTTGCGATTTCGGGACCAGACCTGCGCAGTAGTGAGCATGAAGTAAAGCCGCGAAATCAAGGCCCCGCCCTCACTCTCGCTGAATCAAGCGCAAGGACACGCCCCTGCACTTTTGACTTTTGACTTATGACGGTGTGAAATAATTAATTATAGAAATTTGGATATTAAATTTAAAGCTTCAATCTCCTCAGTCCTTCGAAGATCCCGAAAAAAAGTCTGTTGGTGCTTCAGTGACTACTTCGCTCAGAGAACCTGTCAATCATGATGTCACAGCACCGTTTTTATAGCATCAAATAACTAAAAACAAACGTATTTTGAAAACAAACACTTGAAATTACATCAACGTGATAGAAACGACAATAAATGACTGAAACTATCTTTGGAAAAAAGATATGTGAAGTGTAATTTAATTGTTTAGTTGATCTCACGTCCAGTTGAATAACATGGGGAGGCGGGGTTTATGACCTATACTAGGACCAGTCACCAGGGGGCGATCGAGACGTTTTGGCTTCACTTTTGAGGGCTTGTGCGGCACACTTGGTATATATATGTTAATGCATATTTCAGAGTGCAGAAGAGCAAGAATCATGACCACAGCGCTCTTGTTTAAGTGAACTTTAATCCTTTTGAGTAAATGGCTCAATGTTTATGGATCCTCCCTCTTTGTAACTCCATCTGCAGTCCAATACGTTTAAAAGTGCTCTTCCCTACTGCTGCTCTCCGAGATAAGCGAAACCCCATCGCTGTTGCCTGAGATTCCAGCTGCTCCGGCCAGGAGTACTCATGGAATAACATTGGGAAAACAGGAGAGAAAGGGTAGTGGGGATGTCGATTCATTAATGTGTTTCTTCTCAAGTCCGCTTCAAGTTAGTCAAGGTTTTTTGCAACAACAAAACCCCAAAAACTGGGAATAAAGAGACTTTTCACAATCCAATCTATTCTCGTGCTACATTTTCATCTTGTTGAAAATCCATTTTAGGATAATGCTTTAGAAGTGCAAAAATGTGTCAGATTATGGAAGGAAAATTAGTTGTGATCGCTATTTCATCTTGACATTATTGTGTAAATGTGGGCAGACATGTGTTAATGTGTTTATTGTTGTGATGTCACAACTAGGGCTTTGCATCAATACAGATTTCCCAATTCGATTTGATTCTGATTCATAAGATCTCTGTTCGATTTGGATTTTTTTTTTTTGAAGTTATAATGTCCATTTTGATTACATATGAAAGCAATCTGACAATTCTCCATACCAATTTCGATGTCGTGACAAAATACTAAACAATTTTAGCAAACTGTTAGTAATAAAGTAAAAACTAAGAAATGAATTACAGGCAATAAAACAAATAAAAATGGTAAAAAAAACTATACAAAGAAAACAAGCAAAACTGATAAAAAGAAAAGTGTTTGATGTATTTAACTATATGCACTTAAGCATTTGATACAATACACTTATTATGTACATATGTTTTGTTTGCATTGTACTTACATTTAAAGTACTTGCGTTTAATTACATTTTAAGTTACACTTTTAACCTTGCCTCTAACCCAAAACTTATCATAAAGCCTAACTCTAACCCCTAACCCAACACTAACACTACCCCTAAACCTACCCGTACCTCAACAGCAGCTAATTTGATTCTTGTGAGAATTTTGCAGATCAACATGTAGTTACACAGTAAATCCATAGTATTGTATGTAAAGTTAGTAGTATTTAAAGACACCTAATATTAAGTGTGTGCACTTGTGAATATGTCAACGGTAAACACCGTTATGAGCACACATTGCACACTCTTTTTACAGTAGATGACAGTGAGCAGAGTGCTAATTCACTTTGTAGTGTGAGGCACATACAGACTACATTTTAATTTAATTAAATAGTTGCCTTTTGTGGTTGAATAGTCACATTGCTCTAAGCAACCTGCTTTTCTAGAAGTGAGAAGATACTGTCAAAAACATACAGAAATGGAAAGGGCTTCACTCCAAAATAAAAGCTCTTGCCAAAATAAAAGTTCAGTTTAAATGGGAAAAAAGTATGACAGAAATATGTACTGTAATATGACTACTACTACTACTACTAATGATAATTATAAATGGCAATTTTATTATACTTAAGCAATATCTCGTGTCACTGATGCTCTGTTAATCACAGTATTTTTGATTTTTTTGACTACTGCATTTCATACAAATAATACAACACTATGTTAAAAATTCATTCTTCTATTTTCATTTGATTAAAGTTTTAATGAATGTGTTTAGACTCAATATTGATAATTACATTTTAAATAAACTATTGATATTCTATTGAAATTACTGGTATTATAACGGCACATACTGGAAAGGAAGTATCTGTACTCGTACTCTTTCTAAAAAAAGAAAAATGGCATTGGGACATTCTCTTGTTATTGTCGTTTGATTCATATTAACAACATACTGTACTAGACAGCCGAAATGAGGAAATAAAAATCATCTTTAAGATCATCATTATTTGTGAATATACACTCTTTTCCTTTTGACCTGTTAACAGTCAGCTAACCAGTGTTTGTCTTGCCATCGATGTACTGAGCACCCCTGGCATAGAGTCAAAGTCTGAGCTTGTGATATTGAGAAAAACGTTTATAGACACAACCATGAAGATTTCTGAATGAGCTGCTTTTGCAGACTTTATGGACTAGCAAAGGAGTTTTGAGTTCTGAAGAGTATGTTTTCATAGTAGATCAAGCTCTGTATTTCAAAATATCAAGGGAAATATTATATGACCCTTTAATGTTTGAACTCCACAAACCTCCATACATGTAAGTGACAAAAGCTTGTTTGTGATCTGTGTGTTGGTCAGAGGTCCTAATGGAGTGTGGACAATGGAGGAGCGAGGAGAGGCACCTCACTTTAACACCACGTTTGAGGCGGCGCGTCCCAGTCTGACTCACATGGCTCTACTGCAGCTCCAGAGAGCAGGATACCTCAAATACCTCATCAGCCAGAATGTAGACGGACTTCACCTACGCTCCGGCTTCCCTAGGTAATCACACACACATTATCAGATGACACAGCCATTGACTGTCCATAGTGTCTCCGCATCTACTGCCTGATTCATACTGCGACCAAAAAAATGCACAAGCTCTTTCGATATGGCAAGTTCCAATCCAAATTGACTGGCTTAATGCAAATTCCAGGAGTTAGAGTGCACAGGGTTGTAATGGCAATTGCTTATTGTAATAATCAGCGGCTGTGGCTCAGGTGGTAGAGCGGGTAGGCGACTAATCGCAGGGTTAGAGGTTCGATTCCCGGCCCACACAACTCCACATGCTGAAGTGCCCTTGGGCAAGACACTGAACCCCAAGTTGCTCCCAATGGCAGGCTAGCCTTGCATGGCTGCTCTGCCGTCATTGGTGGTGTGTGTGTGTGTGTGTGTGTGTGTGTGTGAATGGGTGAATGAGACGCATTGTAAAGCGCTTTGAAACCAGATTAGGTTAAAAAGGCACTATATAAGTGCAGACCATTATATTGCAATTATTTATGAAAAATTATTGCCAGCCAAATTTCATAATCGTGACAGCCCTAGCAGCAATGGGGGCTGAGTTCTTAAGGAGCTATGGTGTGAAAAGTAAGGGGTCTGAGACCACATTAATGTAAAGAGGACCAAAAATGAAACTGGGTCCTCTTTTAAGTCCACTTGCACAGTGAACACCAAAAGCACTGCTTCCCTTTCTGGTTCACTTTAACTGAACTGTACTATATGTGAAACCACCCTATATGACTATATATGGCAAAGGTGTTATTTAAATAATTCCTGAGGTTATTTACTTACATTAGATTTTAAAACACAGATGATTTGCGGCTTCTACAGAAGCACATGTCATCGCTTAACAATCAGATTACGGTATACTCCGAGACAGCTCGGAATTGTCTTAAAATCTGTATATATGTTATTGTTAAAAGCAATCCTCTTTCAAGAACGTGGATGTGATTTTTAATTCTGGAACCCAATTGTTGCACTATATAAACTGAAAAACGTGAACCAGAGTTCTTGCAAATTGTCAAAGTCTGGCTATGCAGTACTGGGGTCCTACTAGGTCTTGATTCGTAATTGTTACCACACACACACACACGCACGCACACACACGCACACACGCACACACAGTCTCTCATACTGTTCACAGTTCCATGACGTCAGATGTGTTTTGTTAATTAGCACTTCAAATTTTCCTTCCTGTAAGTGAACGTTATCAGCATGTCTTGTTTAGGTAAGATGAGTTGAAGATATTGAATTTAGCATATAGATATGATGAAATTGTGCTTTATTCAGTTAGATGTAATTACTTAAAGCCCTCAGCCATTATACACTGAATTTCTGGGTAGTATTTAGAATAAATTAATTTAAATATGAAATATTGCACCCGTTAACAGAGTTTTTCACACTTAATTGAAAACTCACCCTCATGTTATTCCAAAACCATGAGCATTTTTATCTCAAAATAAGAATGTTTTGAGGAATCTTCATTCTGCTCTTTATCATGCAACTGGCCATGGTTGTCAAGCTCCATAAAGGACCATTACATTTGTTTTGAATCCATTCATTAGCTTTGTGTGAGAAACAAACCTAAATATAAGTTATGAAAAATGAACTGAAAAGTGTACTTAAAGTTGTACTGAACATCTTCCCCTCTACTGTAGCTCAAATTGTATTGTTCATTCCGCATACACGGCAAAAAATGTAAATAAACGTCAGTATTTTTGTCTTGTTTTCCCGTAAAAATATCTAAACATCTTAAATTAAGCAAGTTTTTCTTTGCCCATTGCAAATTGTTTTATTTGCTGTTTTAAGCATAAATGTAATTAATTTGGTTAAATACAGTGCATTCAGAAAGTATTCAGACCCCTTTTTTATTTTGCAGCCTTATTATGAAATTAATTAAATATTTTTTTCACATCAATTACACTCCATACCCCAAAATGACAGAGCAAAAACCAGATTTTTGATAACTTTTCAAATGTATTAAAAATAAAAAACTGAAATATCACACAAACGTAAGTATTCAGACCCTTAACTCAGTACTTAGTTGAAGCACTTTTGGCAGCGATTCCAGCCTCAAGTATTTTTGGGTATGACGTGACAAGCTTTACACACCTGGAATTGGGATTTTGCCATTCTTCTCTGCAGATCCTCTTAAACTCTGTCAGGTTGAATGGGGACCATCAGTGGACAGCCATTTTCAGGTCTCTCCAGAGATGTTCGATTGGGTTTAAGTCCGGGCTCTGGCTGGGCCACTCAAGGACATTCACAGAGTTGTACCTCAAGCCACTCTTGTGTTGTCTTGGCTGTGTGCTTATGGCCATTGTCCTGTTGGAAGGTGAATCTTCGGCCCAGTCTGAGGTCCTGAGCACTCTGGACCAGGTTTTCATTAAGGATATCTCTGTATTTCAATGCATTCAGCTTTCCTTCAACCCAGACCAGTCCCCCAGTCCCTGCCACTGAAAAACACCCCCACAGCATGCTTAACCTTTGGGATTGTATTGCGCAAGTAATGAGCAGTGGCTTGTTTCCTCCAGACATGATGCTTGAAATTGAGGCCAAACAGTTCAATCTCAATATCTCAAATCTCGTTTCTCACAGTCGGAGTCCTATAGGTGTTTTTTTGTTTAGTTATTTGGCTGGCTGGCTTTCATGTGTCTTGCATTGAGGAGAGGCATCCGTCTGGCCAGTCTGATGGTTGTCCTTCTGCAAGTTTCTCCCATCTCCACACATGACCTCGGGAGCTCAACCAGGGGGACCATCAGGTTCTTGGTCGCATCTCTTACCAAGGCTCTTCTCATCCATAATCCTGGTTGTTCCTGTTCAGTTGTTTTGCTCTGATATGCATTTTCAGCTGTGAGACCTGTGAGACCATATAGACAGGTGTTTGGCTTTCCACATCATGTCCAGTCAATTGAATTTGTCACAGGTGAACTCCAATCAAAGTGTAGCATCATTTCAAAGACGATCCAGAGAATTGGGAAGCGCCTGAGCTAAATTTCAAGAAGGGTCTGATTACAAATGTCAATGTAATATTTCAGTTTTTTCTTTTTAATACATTTGCAAACTTAGCAAAAATCAGTTTTTTGCTTTGTCATTATGGGGTATGTATGGACCGATGTTAATGTTTTAGTTTTTTTTAAGCATTTTAGCATAAAGCTGCAACATAACAAAATGTGAAAAAAGTGCTCTGAATACATTCTGAATGTACTGTATGTGCTTAAAATAAGAAAAATGGCAAGATATATTCTCTGAAAACAAGTCTTAAATACACAGTTTTACTTCTCAAGTAAATTTAGCTCATTTTAAGGATATTTAGATATTTGTACTGGAAACAAGTTAATACCGGTTATGAAAATGATCTTGGCAGTGTTTTTAAATAGTGCGTTGTGTTCGGTTATGACACAAGAATCAATGGCATTTTTGCGTCCATGACGTCAAACCTGACACTGGAGCTTTGGCGGAGGGGAAGATTATCAGTAAATAACAACTTCAGTTTGTTTCTCCCTTAAATCGTATGGCTGCCAGACTTAGAATACAGCACACAATCCTATTAACTACATTCATGGTACTTTTTGATAGACGTGTGGTCTAAAGATTTTCTGGTTCTGGCTCTTTCTGAATTATAATTCCTTTAATTATTCTCAAAGTTTTATGTGGTTTATTTATTTGTTTTACAGGGATCGGTTGTCAGAACTCCACGGGAACATGTTTGTTGAAGAATGTGAGAAATGTGGCAAGTATGTAATCGTTGATCTTTCTAAACATACAGGTTACAAGTTAATGAAGTCTGTCTGCACACTGTCTTCTGCTGTAGACCACCAAGCACCTTACAAAAACAAGACATTCATAACCGCTTTTTACTGGTTGCTAAGGGCTGATAATTATGTGTGGGGGAAAATCTAATCTCGAATGTGCAAACATCATAAACTAGATGCACTACATTTAAAAAATATAATTCCAACGGTGCTGGACAGAAATATAGCTTAAAAAATGCATTTAAAGAAAAACAAGAATCATTGATGTAATGCCCTATATATGCACAAATGTACAAATCTTGATTCAGCTTTATTTTTCCAGCACAGACTGTATGTTTGACATTGACTAGGTGCAATATTTATTGTGTATGCGCATCATAGCTTTGCCATGGTCAGATAAACCATTTAAAAATGCTGTACTATTCATTGCACACCAAATTCTTCATCCAAGGTGTAAACTGCTCATGCACTGATTTTGTAACCGTCATAGTGAAACTTACTTTTGCCGTGGGCTGTTTCAGGCAATACGTTCGGGATACGGTAATTGGAGTGATGGGGCTGAAGCCAACGGGACGCTTCTGCGACATCATGCGTTCCAGAGGACTCCGATCTTGCAGGTAATTGTACATTTTTAAAGAGAAATCCACCTGATTCTGTGTGTGTGAATTTCAAATCTTAAATGGATAGTTCACTCAGAAATTAAAAATTGTCGCAATTTACTCACCCTCATGTTGTTCCAAACATGGTTGACTTTCTTCAGTGGAACGCAAAAAGCTATGTTATGCAGAAATGTATGGACTGGCAGCTTCAGTCACCATTCACTTTCAGTGTAAGAAACAAATATGCAATTAAAGCGAATGGTGACTGAGGCTAACATTCTGTCTAACATCTGTTTTTGTGTTCCATGGAAGAAAAGTAAGTCTTATGGGTTTGGAGCAACATACGGGTGAGTAAATTATGTCAAATTCTTTTTTTTTGGGTGACCTACACCTTTAAAAAGTCACAGAAAAGTCATGGAAATTGTGATTGTAAATAAATTATTCTAGTTATGCTCTGCTCTAAAATAGTTTATTGGCTAAATATTGCTCTTGGGTAGAGTCAAAGTTGATCGCAAGTCAATTTTTTGTTTTTTTCAAAATCATAATCCAGTAATCACAAATGACTGGAAAGGATATTGAAAAGTCACAGAAATGTATTGGTTAAAAAGTGAGGTAACCCTGGTCGTGGAAAACCTGGAAACAGCAGGAGTGTGATTTCAGGCCTAAAAAAAGTCATGAAAATTCTGAAGTGAATCCATGCATTCAGAAAGTATTCAGACCCACGTTTTGTTATGATAAAATGCTTTAAATTATTATAATTTTTTTCACATCAATCTACAGTCCATACCCCATGGTGACAAAGAAAAAAACGAAATGATTTCTGATAACTTTGCAAATGTATTAAAAAGAAAAAACTGAAATATTACATTGACATAAGTATTCAGACCCTTTGCTATGACACTTGAAATTTAGCTCAAGTGCATCCCATTTCTCTGGATCATCTTTGAAATGTTTCTACACTTTGATTGGAGTCCACCTGTGGCAAATTCAATTGATTGAACATGATGTGGAAAGGCACACATCTGTCTATATAAAGATCTGGGCTTTATTGCAGAGTGGCCAGATGGAAGCCTCTCCTCAGTGCAAGACACATGAAAGCCCACTTGGAATTTGCCAAAAAAACAAAAGGATTAAAGGAAACAAGCTTCGCCTGATGAAACGAAGATTGAACTGTTTGGCCTCTGTTCAAAGCGTCATCTCTAGAGGAAACCAGGCACCACTCATTACCTGTGCAATACCATCCCAACGGTGAAGCGTGGTGGTGATAGCGTTTTTCAGCTGCAGGGACTAGGGGACTGGTCAGGGTTGAAGGAAAGCTGAATGCAGAAAAATATCCCTAATGAAAACCTGGTCTAGAGTGCTCAGGACCTAAGACTGGGCCGAAGATTCACCTTCCAACAGGACAATGACCCTAAGCACACAGCCAAGACAACACAAGAGTGGCTTGAGGGGCAACTCTGTGAATATCCTTGAGTGGCCCAGCCAGAGCCCAGACTTGAACCCAAAGGATCTGCAGAGAAGAATGGCTGAAAATCCCCAATCCAGGTGTGCAAAGCTGGTCACATCATACCCAAAATTACTTGAGTGTAGATTGATGTGAAAACAAATAAGAATGTAAAGCATTTTAGCATAAGGCCTCAACATAAACTCTAAAACTCGCAACATTAGCTCTAAAATATTTAATTGATTTAATTTGATTGAAATGAGTGTAGAAGTTCTAAAATTATGTTTAAAAATATGTTAATCAGAAACGACTGGAAAAATATTTGAAATTCATTGGTCAATGCATTTAAATGGTCAATGCCTGGTTGGTTAGTGCCTTGTTCAGGTCAGTTTTTCAAGTATAGGGCTGCTCACACGCATTTTTGCAAGGTCTGCGCTATTTTCTTCTCCAATTGTTTTCTGTTTAAACATACTATGGACCAACATCTTTGACCCTTTGATCTTGTACAGGACGACCGCAGTTTTTAAGACACTGTGTCAAGCTAAAAAAAACAACTTCAATGTTTGTTCAAGCTTACTCTGAGTTTATTCCCAGACAAATAACCGAACAACGGTTTGTGAACCCTCGTGGTTATCTAAATATTGCAAAAGATTACCGTAAACATCACTAGCTATCCATTGATTTGTGTGTGTGCTCTGTGCAGAGGCAAGCTGATCAGCACTATATTGGACTGGGAGGACTCGCTGCCCGACAGAGACCTGAACAGAGCTGATGAAGCGTCCAGGTAATGAAGATAAATATCCAGAGAATGCACTGAGAGAGAAGAGTTGATATGCTTCTGATGAAATTTATGGAAGTAGTTCTAAAAAAGGGTGCACTAGATTTTCTGAAATATGATGTGGTAAAGCTCAGGCACTTGGAATGTGGCATAATGGAAATAAAGAGCTAAAGTTTGCCATTGCTCAATGAGGGATTGAGAGTTAGCTTACGCGGTGTCAACATGAAGTTATGGCAGTATTGCCGCTCCCTATAAGCAGACTACGCAGTCTGCGTAGGGCACCAACTCCCTAGGGGGGAACCATCTTACCCTAGGAAGGCACCAGAAAGTGCGCCGGCTGCACTTACTCGCATGTTATACGTTATTCAAGGACCCGAAAGCAGTTGCGGAACACAGACGATCGCTTCACGCTCATATCACGCTCATATCTGACCTCTAAGTATGCCAGACGGTCAACATACAAAAGCAGCTGGACATCTGATATCCTTTGATTCTAGTAGGCATGGGTCAAAGTGTGATTTGGGTGGTATGTGCTGGTCCACAGATGTGTGTGTCCCTTAGTACACGCACACACACTCTTACACGCAGTATAAATATGTATGTAATAAATTGTTTGTTAATAAAAAAAATTCACTGTGCTCCTACATTGTTTTCATTTAGGAGCGCATGTACTCCATGGGAAAAAAGTTAGCGTAGAGCCCTGGCTGTACCACATTGTTATTTAATATTTAAAACATTTCTTATTAACACTCCAGCAAATTCCAAAACAAGATTTTTTTTTCATACCTCCCAACTCCATTCAAATATTTCAACACATCCAGATCCAGATTTGGCTTGCAGCCTAATTATATTACAGCGAGTGTACAGCAGTCTCGCAGGAGTCAGCACATGCAGATGCATACAAAATATCTGCACTTCCAGCAGCGGCTCACCTCGGGGATTGGAAGAAAATAAATGTGACCTTGAAAGGCATACGGTTAAAAAAAAACAAAACAAATTGGATCATATATCTTACCGTAGTTGTATTATTCGATACCTTTCTTTTTTTTTTATCCCGTTAAGCATGGTATGCTTATGAAACAAATATCTTGGCTTCATTTTACACTCGTGATCTTTTTAATCAACTATTCTATTTATCAAATTCGACAGCACTAAAAGTGCTGTTTTTATTGTGGGCTGTACTTATCAATATTTCTTTCTAGAGATTGGTCTCCCAAAACAGATTTCCCTATTTTATTCTTATTCACCAGCTTTTGATTTTTTTTCAATTAATATGAGTTTATTTCAGTTCTAAAGTAAATTTTTTTGCTTGCATATTAAACCGATTTGACTGGTCTCGATACCAAATTCGATTCAACAACAAATGAGTAATTTGAGTAAACATTGTTTCAAGTTTAAGTAATTATTTAAGACAAGTAAACAGTCAGTAATAAATAAGAGCAATGAAACAAATGTACAAGTAACGGAACAAAAAAATAGAACAAAGAAAAGTGTTTGACGCTTTTAACAGCAGTATCAAGTATTCAAGTAATGAAATGTAACATAAAACTACTTAAATTACTGGGTTTCACTGTATGATTATCTCGTGCAACCCCACGTCCTTCTGCACAGACTTTGTGTTTTGTCTTCGCTATGCATAATTTAATGTCATTTAAACCGACTGATCTCAGTTCAGAACACACTTGGCTGTCAGTAAAGGATCATGTGATGAAACAATATGGTGCCGATCACAGTGGAGTTTGTCTTTGGGAGAAACGCCAACAAAATTACATTTTGTAAAAAAAACGAATTACGTTTTTACATTTGAAACCTGTTTGAGTCAAAAGATAAGAGTCTCTTGTTTCATCCAATATGCCATTTTGTTTAATTTTAGCAATTTATCGTGAAACGGCATGCTGTTAAACACAATGACCACTATAGTGTACAATAGCGTTGGTTTTCATTAGAAATCCTATATTTACTGTGCATTATCACCTTGAGAGAGAAAAGTATGGAGTTAATAAATAATGTGCATTTCGAACTGTTCTCAGACCAGAGTAGATAAACTGGCACACTGGATGTCAAGTCATTCACTAAATAGGGAGCAAGGGTGCATTCAATGCAGCTAAGTGCATTCACTCCTAAAATCTGAACAAAAGTTCAGTTTCAGGCTGCAGATGATGTTTGGACAACTCAACATGCTTGGCAGACATGGGACAATTATAATCATTTCATAGATTCAGTATTTAAAATGTATCATTTTATCTTAACATGGCTGGCAGTGATTGGACGATGCTGGACATTACTTTGAATCAGAATTATTTATGCTAATTTCTGATTGGTAAAATGCTTCAGCACTGGCTATCACTTGTTTGTTTGAATTATTATTACAGTGTGGCAGAGTGAACATTGAGATTTTGTTGCCAAAACAGAAACAAATTGTAATATCAGAGTCAAATAATTTTTATTTGTGCTTTTCCCAATACACATTGTTCTAAAGCAGCTTTACAGAAAATCAGCTGTAATGTCTGTAACATCTCAAAAACATGAACATCCAACAGTCCTGGAAACATAATAAACTATTTGACTTTCTATAACTTTTCACTTAGTCCCGCTGACCCCATATGTGGACATCAAGTTTTAGGAAAACAAAGGGAAATGGCACACAGCAGTGGTGCACAGGACTCTTGAGGTCAAAATACATTAGTAATTATTTTTCAGTAGAACATCATCCAGCCAGCAGCGAATGGTTTTCTTGTTATTGTTACTCAAGGACTGGCAACAACTGAGACGGATAAAATGTTCAGGTGAAATCCGCATGAGGCCTTTAAAACAGGAGCATGTAGGGGTTCGATTGGTTTAAAGGAGATTAGATTTCACTCGTCTTGCTTTTCACTCTTCAAACTCTTATGGTCACTTGAAGTTTCATAAAAAACAGGCTAGTGCAGATATTCACTTTCATTTCTTCATGTTTGCGTCAGAACTTAAGCTAACTATAATGGTGAAAGGGAAATGCTTGTCATGCTTTTAAAAGTAAAGCATTGTTATTCATCTAAATGATTTGAATTAATTGAGATGAAGTATTTCTTGTAATGATTCAGCACTTGATAATTAGCTCTATCAAGATGTAATTGAATAGAAAACTATTGTACTGTTCAATAGTCTATTAAAGAATGTACTCTTCTTGACTGGTTTATAAAGTTTATTGAGTTCAGATTGAAAGAGTTTTTTTGACAACCCCAAAAACAGGGGTTTAAAAAAGTAATGAAATATATTAGTGATGCTTTGGGAACATCACTACTGATTAATGGCTTTAGTGAGGAGACTGGTATAGAGTTTTTACCCTTTTGAAAGGGCCAGATGAGAGACTCTTTGTTAAAAGCTCAGCAGGAAATGCTGTTGTTTCCAAATTAATGAGCCCTACAAATTTGCATCAACAAACGAGCTATACAACCTTGAGCAAATGTAATTAATTATGATGCATGGCTTCAAAGATGATATTGGATGTTTGTGATTAATGGTTGATTTATGGTTTATTTGGCCAACTGAAGGTTTTGGAGTTTATTGGCTTTTGTTGATCTTAATGAAAGCTTGTATTACACTTGGGTGTGCGTCTGTATGAATCTAATGAGCTTAATGTGGGAAAAGTCAATGAAAATAAACAATCACGTCTCACGCACAGTCCCAGAATGCAGAATGTGAATCCATTCGTGTTTATGAGGGTCAGATGAACTTATTGTAGTTACGGTCTATTGTAGACTATGTTGGTATTCTGACCAAGAAAAGCCCGCTTGGACAGGAAGGGGCCGCCTGACCAACATGTAAAACAACCCAAACATTCTTATGTGACGTTTATGGGTGGACACAGCTGAAATTGTAAGTAACTCTGAGAACTTGCTACAAGGTGTTTTAAATATCTTTTAAAGATTTAACCTCATCAATGAAATCGTTGATGAAGATGAGACGAAGAAGGTGCATCTCTTTAACATGACGAAAGTGCAATTGACTACACTGTGCATTTGTAACGCTCTTCTTCAACATTTGATTGGTATTTGATAAATTGCTGCTGCACACAATGAACACAAATATCTCTTTGAAACCAAATTCAGTTGACCGTCTGCCTTCCTCGGGCGGTAGTAACGTGAAATGTATTGTGCTGGGCAAATAGCGCAATAAATTTTAGTTTGAATTGAGTGTAATATACAATCAAACTAATTTTCAAAGAAAGGAGACGTGTTTGCACGGAAAGGAATGACAATGACTCAAGACGCAACACAATTTTAATGCTGGTTGCACCTGCTTAGACAAGCTTGCGGGTGGTTGGTGTAAAGACAGGCTTTTGTGTTGAAATACTACATGCAAAATTGGCACAACTGTTTAGTGAATTTGCCCCACAATATTAATAACCAAGGGTGCACAAACTTTTGAAGAGGATAATTTGTCTTGTGCAATATAAGTACATATCTGTTATGTCATTAGATTCATTAGAGTGGTACTAAATGAACAAAATGGAATTTTCATGATCCCTCTTATTTATAAAAACAATAAAAACATTTCCAGATCCTACAAGGAGGCTCTACATTTACATGTATTTGTTTAGCAGAAGCTTTTATCCAAATCATCTTATAAATGAGGAATACAGCAGAAGCTAACTATCCAAAGGAGGAAATAATATGGTAACTGCTGCAATACAAAGTTTACATTTTGCTCCAAGAAGTACGATCAGAGAGGATAGCGAGAGACAGTGATGAAAGAATGAAAATTTTTGTAAACGTATGAGCAGAACTGTAGTGCTGGTGATTTTAGCTAGCTCTTACCATTTTTGTGTGCATCAGACAGACCGTGGGCGAACCACCTGAGACTGTGAGTGAAGGTGAACAAGACATATTGACTAACTCGGAGAAAACTGAACATCACTAATAATAGTATGTGTGCCTCCACTCTCACAGACGAGCAGACCTGGCCTTGACATTAGGCACATCTCTTCAAATTAAACCCAGTGGAGATCTGCCTCTTCTAACCAAACGCACAGGAGGAAAGGTGGTTATCGTCAACTTGCAGCAAACCAAACATGTAAGTCTCACCCACAGTCAATTTTAGTTAAATCTATACCTTAAAATGTGCATGTACATTGGATCCAGAAAAGTATGTGGATGCTGAAGCCACATTTGTAAGAGTTTGCATGTAACTACATAAACTATCAACCAATTGTAATTTACTTTAAAGAAAGCTAGCACACGGACACTTTTCTAGCTAAACATTTAACATAAAATGAAATAAAGGGGTTTGTTAGGTTTTAAAGTATTCCTTTATATTTAAGCTGTATTCTAAATGCTAGTAAGTTGCCAAACAACTGCATCATTGGCATAATATTGGGTGGCGTACTGAGTTGCTGCCTATGTTGTCTGTTCCAAATCATTAGACGATAGACATTCGCTAGACTTTGACCACTGCGCCAAGTCTCTCTGAGACTTGTAAACATTTACTAGATAGACATATTTGACCATTGTGCCACATCTTGCTGTTGTATTCATTCATTTTGAGGGACCTCTTTAATGCTGCGCCACAGCAAACATTAACTAGACGGACATCTTCAATCATTGCGCCATGGTAAACATTCGCTAGACTGACATCTTTGAATGTTGCGCCACTGTAAACATTTGCTAGATTGACAACTTTGAATGTTGCACCATGGTAAGCATTCGCTAGATGGACATCTTTTACCATTGCATCACTGTAAACAATCGCTAGATTGACATCTTTGACCATTGCATCACTGTAAACATTCGCTAGATGGACATCTTTGACCATTGCATCATTGTAAACATTCGCTAGATGGACATCTTTGACCATTGCATCACTGTAAACATTCGCTAGATGGACATCTTTGACCATTGCATCACTGTAAACATTCGCTAGATTGACATCTTTGACCATTGCATCACTGTAAACATTCGCTAGATGGACATCTTTGACCATTGCATCATTGTAAACATTCGCTAGATGGACATCTTTGACCATTGCATCACTGTAAACATTCGCTAGATGGACATCTTTCACCATTGCATCACTGTAAACATTCGCTAGATGGACATCTTTGACCATTGCATCACTGTAAACATTCGCTAGATTGACATCTTTGACCATTGCATCACTGTAAACATTCGCTAGATGGACATCTTTGACCATTGCATCACTGTAAACATTCGCTAGATTGACATCTTTGACCATTGCATCACTGTAAACATTCACTAGATTGACATCTTTGACCATTGCATCACTGTAAACATTCGCTAGATGGACATCTTTGACCATTGCATCACTGTAAACATTCGCTAGATGGACATCTTTGACCATTGCATCACTGTAAACATTCGCTAGATGGACATCTTTCACCATTTCATCACTGTAAACATTCGCTAGATGGACATCTTTGACCATTGCATCACTGTAAACATTCGCTAGATGGACATCTTTGACCATTGCATCACTGTAAACATTCGCTAGATGGACATATTTGACCATTGCATCACTGTAAACATTCAGCTAGATGGACATCTTTCACCATTGCATCACTGTAAACATTACGCTAGATGGACATCTTTGACCATTGCATCACTGTAAACATTAAGCTAGATGGACATCTTTGACCATTGCATCACTGTAAACATTCGCTAGATGGACATATTTGACCATTGCATCACTGTAAACATTCGCTAGATGGACATCTTTCACCATTGCATCACTGTAAACATTCGCTAGATGGACATCTTTGACCATTGCATCACTGTAAACATTCGCTAGATGGACATCTTTGACCATTGCATCACTGTAAACATTCGCTAGATGGACATCTTTCACCATTGCATCACTGTAAACATTCGCTAGATGGACATCTTTGACCATTGCATCACTGTAAACATTCGCTAGATGGACATCTTTGACCATTGCATCACTGTAAACATTCGCTAGATGGACATCTTTGACCATTGCATCACTGTAAACATTCGCTAGATGGACTTCTTTGAATGTTTTGCCACAGTAAACTTTTGCTAGACGGACAACTTTGAATGTTGCACCACTCTAAACATTTTTAGAGAAAAAAATGTTTCTCCCCCTTTTCTCCCCAATTTGGAATTCCCAATACATTCTTAGGTCCTCCTGGTGGTGTAGTGACTCACCTCAATCCGGGTGGCGGAGGACAAATCTCAGTTGCCTCCGTGTCGGAGACCGTCAACCTGCACATCTTATCACGTGGCTTGTTGAGCGCGTTACTGCAGAGACATAGCTTGTGTGGAGGCATGCCATCCACCGCGGCATCCACGCACAACTCGCCACGTGTCCCACCGAGAGCGACCACAAGGAGGTTACCCCATGTGACTCTACCCTCACTAGCAACTGGGCCAAATTGATAGCTTAGGAGACCTGGCTCGAGTTACTCAGCACGCCCTGTATTCGAACTCGCAAACTCGATGGTAGTCAGCGTCTTTACTCGCTGAGCTACCCAGGTCACCCTAGATGGCCATATTAATGAATGTCGTGGCACTGTAAATATTCACTAGACATTTTTATCTTTGATTCATCTTTGACCTTTTCAACGTGTCTTGCTGTTTTATAATGTATGTGTCATTACATAATGTCTATTTATGCAAGAATGTGTTCTGTCTTAAAGGCCCCTTAAAAGTTAGCTGCCTATGTAAGCAGTAAACAGGAACGCAGCTCACTAGGTTTTGGAAGAGAGACTTTACCTCTGTTCTGACCCACACAAGATACACGCATAAACACAAACATTTAAAAAGGTAGTTGGAAGTCTGTTTATAATTCTGTACATAACACACTCACTCAGATTAATGTCCCACAGTTACTAAACTCATTCTCAGAATTAAAATACATTTATTAAGAAGCCTTGCGGCAGTATTCATCAGAGATGGATTTTCTTTCAAGCTTGTATTGTTTGTCTAACATATCCTTTCTGAACTCATGTTGCTAAATGTTTTTTAAAGCATTAATCCTATTAACTTTTAAGGCATGTTGTTATCAGCCCATGTTTTATTTGAAGGTTATTCCTTCCACGTCCCCTAGATTGGATTTATTTTGAGCCCGACACATCTGTGGCTTGTGATATGTCATGTGTCACCTCTTTTATCACATTCTAGCTGTGTTACATGTTAAGATACAGAATTTGACATTTCATGTGCAGTTCCCTACAGCTGTCTGTAATCTGAGTGAGCTGTGTTTGATCAAAGCACCTAATTAATCAAAGTTAATGGCGGTATCTCGCACGGAAGAGCTATAGACCGCGACAGTAGTATCAATAGCTCAGGTATATAGTTACTGTATGTAAGGGGGTTAAGATGGGCAAGGAGGAGGTGAGAACCGGCTTGTCAATATAAATAATATTTAATTAAACTCAAAACCAAAACACACAAACATAAACACACACATGACGGACATGCCCGTAATTCTCTCTCTCTCTCTCGAACCGTCGTCACCGGCCGCCTTTATCCCTCGCGCGCCCCATCAGGCCGATTGGGGACCCGGCCCCGCTCCACACTGTACTTAAATACAGTTTTATTTATATTTGTACTTGATTATAAATAATTATCCAGACCCTTTTCGTTATTTTTATAACTGAACACAGCATAAAACAGCTGTATGTGCCAAAAATGCATACAGATTAGTGATGTCTGTTTCATGAAAGAATCATTTGAGTTTAATCTTTTACTGAACAAAAGGTTCAAAAAGTGGACTTAATTATTCGATTTGCGGATCACGAATCTATATCAAATGCACAAGTGAATCGCGTGCCAGATAACGTGTATACTGTCATCTGTCTCCACTGGGGAAGACAAGAAACTGCTCACGTGAGTTAATTTGACAAGTTTAGGCTTAAACATTATGAAAGCTGTGAAATAATGAAGTTATGTGCGATCAGTCTCCTGCCTTTCAAGGAGACCTGTTCATATAAAAGTCAATCTAATCCGTTTAAATTTTACCAAGGTGTGATGTGTATGAGCAATTACCAGCTCTCATTGAAATGTTTAAAAATATAATTTTTTTTATTGTATGAAGAAGATGTGAATGGTCCTTGCCTATGAAAAAGTAGTTTTCTGGTGGTTGATAAAGTGTTAAATTTGCCTTGTGGCATTTATCCTGATAGCACGTGTAGATCTCCCAGATGTCTTTTAGATGTGTGTTTAGATCTGGAAGACATTTATTTTACGTTGTTTGCTCAGCTGCAATACGTCTATTCTGTTAGTATTGTATCTGTTTCTGTTTGACATTCAGCAGATGTCTTTGAGATGTTTATGATTTGGAATGTTCATGAATCTGAACTTTAAGATGTTTAGCAGATGTTTTATTACATTGTGATGCTTTCCAGATCAAACGATCTTGAACAGACATCTCGGGGATGTGTGTGTGTGTGTGTGTGTGTGCACGCTGTCTGGGTATGCTACTGTATGTGGTTACTAGGGTTTTCTGGATGGTTGCTAGGGCATGCTATTCGGTTGTCAAGGTGATCTGCTGTGTGTTTTGGTGCATTGCTATAGTATGGGCTTGCTAGGTTGTTGCTAAGTTGTTTTCAATATTTTTAGCACATTGCTCTGCAGTTGCTAGGGTGTACTAGGTGGCTGTCAGGTTGTTGCTATGCTGTTGTTAAATTGTTTTAATGGTGTTTTTAGCACATTGGAATGCAGTTGATGGGGGTGTTCTAGGTGGTTTCTGGGCGGTTGCTTATTGGTCCACCCCCACAAGTCTCTATTCTGGTCACTAATATGAATCAACTCCCTCCTTCAATGTTCCATTTTTAATGGACTGCGGTGTTCATTTACACTCATCCCATAAAGATCATCATTCTGATGTGACTTGAATGTGCCATTAAAGGGATAGTTCATCTAAAAATGAAAATTCTCTCATTTTCTCACCCTTATCCAAGCCAAGATGTGTATGACTTTCATTTTTTTTTTCTGCAGAACACACACACACAAAATGATCGCTGTTATGTAGGTCAATTCAGTGTAAGTGAATGGAGGCCAGACATTTGAAGCTCCAAATATCACAAATGCAGCATAAGACTAATCCATATAACTCTATGTCGCTTTGGATAAAAGTGTCTACCAAATACATAAATGTCCAGGGGTTTAATCAGTGTCTTCTGAACAGATCCAATCAGTTTTGGGTGAGTACGGACCAAAATATGACTCCTTTTTCCACTATACACCTTGACATTAGCAGTCTCCTTGGGGATCATGATTTCAAGCTTGATTATTCTTCCTATAGCGCCATCTAGGGCTCTGCGCATGCATCAAGCACTAGAAAGTGAAATCGAGCTTGAAATCAGTGAAGATATACAGTGAAAATAAGTTACAATTTAGTTTGTTCTCACCAAAAACCGACTGGATCACTTCAGAAGACATGGATTTAACCACTGTAGTAGTATGGATAACTTTCTGCTCCAATAATGTGCTTTTTGTAGCTTGAAATGTCTGGCCACCATTCACTTGCATTGAATTGACCTACAGTGCTGAAATATTCTTTAGAAAATAATTTTTCAAAAACAGTAAACCATTAAAAACCCAAATCATTAAAAACAGTTATGTTTATGCAGCAGAAAGTTTATTTAACGTTTCAGTAGAATCACACTTTAAAATGTCCGATTTTAATTTCTGTGTTAACTAACTCTTTAATATTCTCCTGGTCATTTTAACTAAACAGTGCTACTTGTTTTTCATAGGACAAGCATGCCCACCTGCTTATCCATGGTTATGTAGATGAAGTCATGGGTCAGCTGATGAAGCTGCTGGGATTGGAGGTTCCAGAGTGGGCGGGGCCAACGCTGTGTGAAAACTCGGGTGGAGATCTGGACATCCTTCCTTATGGAGCCTGGAAAAATGAAGTGAAGATTGAGCTGAAGATAGAGGAGAACAAACACGTGGTACCAAAGAAAAGAAAGAAGAAATCGCAGGTTGTTGAGAGAAATCTCAAGAAAGATGTTAAAGAAGAGGACAAAGAAATTAAGACAACTTCAACGTTCAAACTGAATGATGCTCAAGTCTTTAGTGACTCTCGGCCAATCAAAAGACAGAAATCAGATGGTGAGACACATCCTTCAAATGGCTCCTGTTCTTCCACCGTGAACACATGAAAGTGCAAACCGACATGGAACCTCCCTCGTCTTAGAGCCATTATTCTTGCAAGTATACACAGAACAGCACACGCTCTGGGTTTTTACATCCTGATCTATTTAGCATTTATATGTCGCACAGTAAAGACTAGACTCGGTACTATTTAAGGAGCAGTTCACCCAAAACATTTAATTCTCTCATCTACTCCCAATCAGGTCATTCCAAACCCATATGACTTTCTTTCTTATGCTGAACACAAAAGGAGATGTTGTTATGAATATCTTGGTCTGTCTTCTCAATACAGTGGCATTTTTGATTGAACTGTTCCATTAAATGCCAAGAGTCTGCTTTATGCTTTAAATAAGCATGAATTAAAAAATATCCCCAAGACATACAAGTACTTTACAATTGTTTTCTGGGGTAAAATGTGCTTGATTGTAATGAAAATAAAGTCATAATGCAAGGTTATATCTTTATTGTATTTTTGCTGTCAATGACCGGTTTCATAAGACTCCCCTTTAAAGGAATAAATAGTAAAATACAATGTGGTTTATTAGATTTGCTAGACTGACACATGGTTTGTACATTTCTGTGTGTTTGGAGAGACTGTGAAGGGTCGTGAGCTATTTGTATTAATAATGTAATATTTTATGCTTCATAACTTCCTTCAAGTTTCTACATTGATGGGATTGTTATTGTGTTTTTTTTGTTTGTTGTTGTTGTTGTTATATTCAGCTATGCTATGTGATTTTTTTGTTAGTTTTTTTCTACTTTTTTCTTAAAGACTTGAGGTTGTTTATATACAAGATACTGAAACTGTAGCCTGTCTATGGTGTTATCTTATTTTAAGATATTTAAAGGGATAGTTCACTCAAAAATGAAATTTGTCTCATTTACTCATCATCATGATATCCCAGGTGTGTATGACTTTCTTCACCAGAATGCATTGGAAGAAAAATATCTTCTTTCAATAGTGATTTATTTATTTTTTGTGCAGCATATCATGTTGAATTCAAAGTTTCCGGGCGGTAAATGCAGCCTGATCTCATGAATATATCATGACCATGGTAACATTTTTGCAAAACAAAATTGAATGCTTCATTGCACATTTTGCTGCAGTTTCCTGGTGAAATGTCCAGTGAGGGGCGCCAAAAGCGATTGAAATAGTGAGGTAATCAGATGAGGGGCCAGTGGTGGCTCAGCGGTTAAGGCTCTGGGTTACTGACCGAAAGGTCGGGGGTTCAAGCCCCAGCACCGCCAAGACACCACTGTTGGGCCCTTGCCAGGGCCAGTTGCGTTCCCACTGTCACTTCGGGGTCTCATCATGACTCTTTGGGGTTTCATCTGCCTTTGGCCCATTGATTACCTTTGGGCCAAAGAAGGCCAACTGGCGATTGAGGTGGGGTCAATAAAATATAAACTTGATATTCTCAATAAATAGATAACTTGCGTATTTGGTTTGTCTTGTGAAATGTGCGGGTGTGTTAGAATTGCACCAGGGCGACGTATAAAGGCTGGGTTTTAGAGCAATGCTGTGGGGCTTTTGACCTAGGCTGACCAGTTGATAGCCCTGGCTAACACTGGCTTGATAGTGGAAATGCGGCTATTCATGTTCTCAGAACTCGTAATTAAGAAGTTAGAGATTGACTGCAAGCACATACGGAATCACTAAGCGCAAAACATAGAGGTACACAGACATACTTTGGTCTTAAGCAAGAATGCTTACTAGGCTTTGGAAGAGCAAATAGTTGTATTTTATACAGTATCTATCATTGCACAGAACTCAGAAAAACATGTGGAAAATATTGCTGCAGTAAACCACTGAATTCTCCAGACAAGCCTTTGAAATTACTGCTGAGGGGTATCAAGTTGCATTGTGGCCACCTCTCGACACCTCCTTGCATGTGGTTTGATTAGTTAGGACAGTAGAAGTCAACATACATCTAGCTACCTCAGCGACTATTAACATGTCCCTGAGGAGCCATCAAAGCTAGTTTGATAGTCCTCTCTTCAACATGCCATTTCTGATTGAAAGTATATCTCTAACACTCTTGTGTCTTTGCCAGCACAAAAACAGCTTGCGCTGAATCCAGATTGAAACAATGCAAGTAAACTGTTTAGATAAGCAGAGTTATACAGATGCTTTGTTGCCAGCGTTCTGATTGCACTAGGGACTGGAGGCCTTCCGGTGAAGTCAGTAGATGCCTCTGTTATGATCAAAGATGAATGAAAGCTGGACAAATACTTTGATGATCTTCTGTACAAAGAAGCCATACAGGCTTGTCCTGGATTACTTCCAGAATTCCCCTTCCTCATTCACTGTGTGAACTCTTAAAAGGTTTGCAGAGCTTCTTTTAACAGTACAAAGCCTTTAGTCAACAACAGCTCTGACAAAAACACCTGTAGAAAAAAAGTGGCACATGCTGTTTTAGAAGAAATCTCCTCTAGTTTGCCTGCAAAAATGGTCTAAAATATAAAATTTTCCATGAATCAAAGCAGCTGCGCCATCGCTATCTACTGTATGATTGTGAATGCATCAGTACTTGAGAATGCTATCTGATGTGTTGCAGGAAGCAAATATGCAAGTGTTGTTGCCCTGTGGTTATTAAAATCACAGAAATAATTTTCAATAAACAAGAGTTCATGCAAAACCGAAGCACAAATGTTGTTTGAAGAATGTGCGGTGCAGTGGTTAAGGCTCAGAGCTGGTAATCAGAAAGTTACTGGCTCGATCTTGGTGTGTGAGCCATAATTCATAACCTTTCTGCCCTTGATCAAGATACTTAACCTTAAAGGGGGAAGCCAGTGCAACCAGAGAGCAAGATTGTATTCCAGTAGAGGATCTTATGAAGATGACTTGATTTCACAAAAAAACACTATATAGATCTTTTCTGAAAAACCTTGCACACAGGAACAAAGTCAATGAAACTGCAAAATTAGTATAATTGAAGGAACTGTAAATCTTTTGGCAGACACCTGAATTGCCATATTACAAGCACAGACTGCATGCTGTTGAACACAAAAACAGCTTGGATAATTTTCCTCTAACATCCAGCCCATCTCAGCATGGACAGCACCCCCTCCAGGCTGTTCAACACTTCTGTGGCCGCCGCAGCATAGGCCCTCAATGCTACCAGTAGAAGATCCTTCATAGACATTTGTCTTCATAGACACTTCATAGTTTCTAGAGTTGCTCCGGTTGTCTGTTAGGTCAAGTTCACACTTCATAGGCTGTGTTCAAAGGACCGTTTAAATCAAGCCTATTGTAGTGACAGTCAGTGCTCTTTTTCCATTGTTTTTCTATGTAAACGTGCTCTAAAGGATAACGTCTTTCACCTTTTTTCATTATATATTTTCTGGCATCCTGTGCAGGAGTGATGCCTTTTTTTGGACACCATGAAAAAGGAGTACACTTTCTGTGTCTCGGGACACCTGTGTATTACAGAATATGTGTTTATGAGTAATGTGTTATCTGTCCTTTGGATGAGACATTAAACCGAGTTCCAGAATATCTGCGGTCCTGACTGAAAATTTCCCAACACATTCAAGCAGGCTCTAGTAACCCCACTGCATAAAAAACCAAGGCATAAGCGTTAGTACCTTAAGGAGTTCAAGTACCTCGGGGTCTTGTTCATGAGTGAGGAGACAATGGAGCGGGAGGTTGGCTGGAGAATTGGGGCAGTGGGGGTGGTATTGAACTCGCTCTATCGCACCATTGTCATGAAAAGAGAGCTGAGCTGGAAGGTAAAGCTCTCGATCTACCAGTCAATTTTTGTTCCTACCCTCACCTATGGTCATGAAGGCTGGGTCATGACTGAAAGAACTAGGTCTCGAGTACAAGTGGCCAAAATGGGTTTCCTTAGAAGGGTGGTGGGCTTCTCCCTTAGAGATTTTGTGTCGAAAGGAGCCAGTTGAGGTGGTTTGGGCATCTGGTAAGGATGCGCCTTGGCCGCCTCCCTAGGGAGGTGTTTCAGGCACGTCCAGCTGTGAGGAGGCCTCAGGGAAGACCCAGGATTAGGTGGAGAGATTACATCTCCACACTGGCCTGGGAACACCTCGGGGTCCCCCAGTCAGAGCTGGTTAATGTGTTTTGGGATAGGGAAGTATGGGGCCCCTTGCTGGAGCTGCTGCCCCCAACACCAGACTTCGGATTAGCGGTTGAAGATGGATGGATGGATCTTTATTAAAGTTCAAATAATATGGAAGCAGTTCATGTAAAATAACTATAAACTACGAAACTGGCATTTCTCTGTGCGGTCACAGTTCTTTGAGTTGCGCGATCTAAGGTGAAGTGTCCTGATCTAAAGGTGAGAGATTGAAATTGCATCCGGCTGAGGCACACTGTGGTGCGGGGACGCTCGTCCCTCGAGCGTGCATGCTTAATGCATCTAGATTATAACATGATGGCTCGCGACTTATTGAATCATAATATATGTCACTGTGCATTTCTTATCATGAAGAAAATTGGCAATACTCAGCTTTATTAATAAGAGAGAGTTTTTTTTTGTGAGTTAAAGATGGATTGAAGTGAACAGAAAGGAGTGAGAGAGGGTAGTCTTCACCCCATTATACACTGCAACAAAATGCGTTTTTTAATTTGTTTTTGTTTTGGCTTGTTTTCCAATATAAATATCTAAAACTTTATCAGCTATACTGCAGGAGAAATTTGTTTTCTTTCCTCTTTATTGTTAGTAAGCACGTTTAATACAACCTTTTAAGTCGAGACACAAGCTGAATAATCGGTTAAGAGCTAATGATTAATCGTTGCGATAATCGTCCGAAAAGTCGAATAATAGTTCTAATAATCGTTAGATTAGTCAACTATCAAAATGATCATTATTTGCAGCCCTATTGACAAAATAGCAAGCATTAGCAGTCAGTACTCTACACAGGTCTAACACCCTCTCTTCCCAAATCCCATCCTCTTTCTCTCCTCTCTCTAAGACTGAGGTCTCCAAAGTGCTTCTTTCTAACTATCCTACTACCTGTTCTCTTGACCCTATCCCCTCCCATTTTCTGCAAGCTGCTTCTCCATCGATCTTATCCGCACTCACATATATCATCATCTCTTACAAGTGACTCCTGACTCTCTCCAGTCATTAAAAATCCCAGCACACTTCTTGGAAAGATTAGTGGTGTAACCCCAGAGTCCTGGAGAAATTCCTCCCATTGGCCCTTATCAATCATGGCCTCCTAATAATCTCCATCCATTAATTGGCTATATTTCTCTACTCTCTCTTCTCCACCAACAGCTGGTGTGTGGTGAGCGTATTGGCGCACTATGGGTGCCATTGCATCATTCAGGTGGATTCTGAACACTGCTGGTGTTTGAGCAGTGTCCCATGTTCACTGTTCAAAATGGTCTAATAATCTAGAACAAACGTGCGCACAGGATTGTGGAATTTCATAGGCAGCGAAGAAGGATACATCTATGATGCCTTTGAAAACAATCAGATGAAGGTATCTTATTAGACAGGAAGTGACACAAACATTGGATTTGGACGTGACTTGATCCCTTCATACCTCCGTATACAGCCTCCGGGGGCAGTATTTTCCTGGTTCTGGGAGCAGCCGTAGTGCCATGTTACTTATCACATCTGTCCTCACAATAAACAGCATAGTGGAGAGGTACACTTGGACTGATGAGGAGACTAGAGTTTTTCTCAATATAATTAAAGATAATGACATTACCTTTATCATTGGTTGATTGGCTTGTAAGATTCCTGCAGCACTCGCTTGAACAGTGCATTTCAACCGGGATGGAGGGAAGCACCAGAGGCGAAGAAACCGCGTTAATTTCTCTTCCATCAGATGGTTCTTTGCATGAAGCAACGGCATTGGGGAAACCGCACCATTTAAACGTGTTCTGTGCTTTACATAAGCCATTAACAGCTCATGGATTGGCATAATGCCCATGTTCTTAATATGTAAATGAATATAAAATTCAACATGGTCATATATGTCTTAAGTCTTGTCACACACAAAACATGAGCTCAAATAATCCCAGTCGGTCTGCCATTTTATTGAAACTGTGATTCCTGGCTGCAGGCTTCTGTACGGGATAATGGTTTAACTATGCTCTGACTAAATATACGCCTATAATCTGAGAATACAACAATAGCACAGGCTTCTCCAATTATACATTAAGTGCCACAATGGCATTTTAAATGATGCTTGGCTCACATGCTCATTTGCAGTCACATCCGAGCACCTTCAGAGATAGAAATACCCAAAACACTTTAAACCAATTTGAAAGCCTTGTCACTTTTGATTTCTATGAGCTACCAGACACCATAAGCATTGCCTTATCTCACAGCAAAACTCCTTTCTTTTGCTTTGCCAGAAGTCCGCTTGCTCTGACACTCACCCGGGGGCAAATCGGATACATAATTTGAAAGGTTTGCCGCAATTTGCAAATAGACGGGAATTCGAAAAAACAAAGCAATTGTAAAAATGAAAATGGCCTCTCGGGCTGAATGACTTCACAGAAGAGGCCTGTTTGCAAATGTTGACAGCACAACTCAGGAGGGAGGGATTTTCTGCCGAAAGACATGCAGGTATATTGATTGCCGTGTAGAGCGGTACCACTGTGTTTTGAGGCAGTCATCACTTGAAAGCGTGGCCTCAAGGCCTCAAATCACCCATAAATCCATTATCATTTCTGCAGTGATGTAGCTTCAATCAACTTTTCAGCTGTTTGTGGTTTATCAGGCACATGAAGATATGAATAGGCCATCCAAAAACGAAAAAAAAAAAAAATCTATAAATCTTGACTTCTATTTAAACGTTATTTTATTTAGCCGTCTTCCAACAGTAATGTTGATTAAGAACGTCAATAAGGTCCATTTTGATTTTATTGAATTTATACTTTAGGTGTAAATGAAATGAACTGATTTGTCAGCTAGAAATGTCTGCTTTATTTTGGCAACATATTTATCTTGCAACACATGTCCACTCCCTGAAAATAGGGTTTAGTTTCTCTATACTAAACTTCAAGCACACTTATGCATTCACAAACTGTTTTGTCATCCTGCTATATCATTACTTACATTTACATTTATGCATTTGGCAGACACTTTTATCCAAAGCAACTTACAGTGCAATTATTACAGGGACAATCCCCCTGGAGCAACCTGGAGTTAAGTGCCTTGCTCAAGGACACAATGGTGGTGGCCATGGGGTTAGAACCTGTGACCTTCTGATTAACAGCCCTGTGCTTCAGCCACTACGCCACCACCACTCCATCTTAGAAGGTCCAGAATTCATAATACATAAAAGTTATTTTCAAAGTGGAATTTTATGTCTAATTATTTTCTCCTTGGACCATGTTGTGAATTTATCATGCCCTAATGAGACTTTAAATCGTTTAAATCGAAGTGTGATTCTTTACCATGTATGACAATAGAGGTCCCCAACAATTAACCTAATTCCCTTCTTAAAAGCTCCTTATTATCATATATGATTATGTGAAAAGCTCTAAATTGGTTAAATAAAATATGATTGAAAGGTGTGAGACCAGATACTGTGGAAAATTTTAGCAAGTCTTAACATTTACGTATTAACAAAAGAATCATATTTATAGTACTTAGTAAAATCCCTTAGAATCCATTCAGACCAAACATGTTCTTGTACTGAAAAAAGCTGGAACAGAACACAGGTGTCTTGAGACATGTTTTTAAAAGTTTAATTTCCTACAGAATTCCTGCAGGAAGCACTTAAAAAAAACAAAAAAAAACAGCGAGATGCAGTGAAACGGTAAAAAACGTTTGTCTATTGCATGTTTAGAAAAACAATTGAAAAGCAGCAAATGGACATAAAAATGTGCAGGATGTGAACGGCCCCTTTATTGTCCATTTATTGTAAATTCCCCAATAGATTAAGGGCAGGAAAATCTGAACTCACTTGAGGTCAGATGAGACCCAAATGCTTTCTACAAGATCACCATACCTCTGAAATTACAACCCCAATTCCAAAAAAATTGGGGCAAATAGGCCATGGATACTGACTTTAAATGGTCCTTTTCCTCTTTGGCCCGGAGAACACGAAGGCTGTTTTGTCAAAAAACTATTTGAAATGTGGACTCGTCTGACCACAAAACACAATTCCACTGTTCAACTTTCCATCTCAGATGAGGCGGAGCCCAGAGAAGTCGGCGGCGCTTCTGGACAGTGTTGATGTATGGCTTCTGCTTTGCAAAGTAAAGTCTTAACTTGCATCTATGGAGGCAGCGGCGAATGGTGTCGACTGACAAACGTTTTTTGGTAAATTATGACACATGCTCTTTGATGTGATTTCATGAACTCAAGACTAGATTATGGTAATGCATCACTGGGAGGATGTCCAGCAAGATCAATAAATAAACTTTCAAAATGCAGCTGCCAGAGTGCTGACGAGAACCAAGAAATATGATCATCTTAGCCCCATTTTATCATCATTACATTGGCTACAGGTTAAATTCCGTATTCATTTTAAAATTCTGTTAACTACATACAAAGCTTTGAATGGTCTCGCTCCGCAGTACTTAAGTGACCTTCTACCACACTATATTCCATCACATTCATTACGCAAAATTCTGGCCTGTTAATAGTTCCTAGAATATCAAAATCCACAAAAGGAGGTAGATCTTTTTCATATTTGTCTCCTAAACTATGGAATAGTCTCCCTAACGCTGTTCGAGATGAAGACACTCCCTCAGTTTAAGTCTAGACTAAAGACTCCTCTATTTAGCCAGGCATACACCTAATTTATCCATCAACCCACAATTGCTTTAGTTAGGTCTGCCGGAACCTGAAACATCAATCATGATCTATAATTCTGCAATAAAGTGAAAAGCATCTATGCTATTATTATTTTATTTATTTCCCGGTCTCAACCTCGGGACTCCTAACCTGAGGTCACCAGAACCGGCTGGATCCAGCACCATTCCTGCTTCATGTTGGACTCCACTGATACGTGTCGCTGTGTGATGATGACTAAATGCAGCCGGTGCCAGCCAAACATCACTTCAGTCTATTACGATGGACTTCAGAGGATGAACCGATGTGAACTCCAACCATAAGACATGGGATACTTCATATGCCATTGTCTGAAACTTGTATTTAGGATAGACCTCACCGAAATTACCATCCAGGTTGAACTGCGATGCACCTCACTGATCTTTGCCTACTTCATCGTGGTCTGATGATGGACTACACTCTTAAAATGGATTACATAGTCTAACAATTCATTTGCCAACAAAACCCTTCATCAGCCAACTAACAAGGACAATTGCATCTATGTGAACTTCTGCAGTTAATACAGGATGGACTTATAAAGATATTAGTCATTAATCTTACAGTTCAAATTAAATATTTGTTTAAACACTGACGCTTAACACTAACTTAATCATTTTAAACCATGACTTGCACTATACATAAGTAAAATTGTCATTATATTCATGATGTTATTCAGAGGGGAACTGGCCCTCACAGTGAGTCTGGTTTCTCCAAATGATATTTTTCTCCCATTAATCAACATCTTATGGAGTTTTGTGTTCCTTGCCACAGTCACCTTCGGTTTGCTCACTGGGGTTAGTAACCCAATTATTATTTAATAACTTATTTTTAAACACAATTCACAATCATATTTTATCAAACAATACAATGATGATTTGAAGACATTATAGATATTACAGTTTTATCTTGATCTTCTGTAAAGATGCTTTGAAACGATGTGTGTTGAGAAAGGAGCTATACAAAAAAAATAAAATAATTACTTGACTTGACTTTTAACAAAGTATTCCCGAGCCCATGTCATGGGGTCATAGGTCAGTGTAAAGGGATCAATGGAAAGGAGGAGGCGAGAACCGGCTTGATAATCTAAATAATGGTTTAATGATAAACTTAAAAGAAGACACAAAAACACACATGACGGACATGTCCGCTAACGATCTCTCTCTCCCGCACGACACCCTGCAGTCAGCCTTTAACCCTCACGGAGGCATAATTAGCCTAATACGGGACCGGGTGTGTAGGATCATGACCCGGCCCCGCCCTCCGCCCCTGCAACATTCACATGCATTCAAAAGTGGTTTTCCAGAGTGTTCGTATTGAGTGGAGTTTTTCATAAGGCCAAAAGAACGTGTAACTTGGGGATATTCTGGTGTTTCATCAAAACTTGAATACTAGAAACTTAAAATTCGATTTTTTTTTAAACGCTTACCATGTCACAACACAATGTTGTCCATTATTTGTCCCAGTTTTCATAAACAATAAACATGCCCAAGTGTGCCATGCACTGTTTTCTGAAGCAGAGTGGAACATAATTTTCACCTCACAATAATTGTAAGATATAATGTAATTCATCTTGACATGTTGTTGGTACACCTAAATGACAAACATTGAAACATCTTTTATCTTAAAACTAAACCGTCACTAGAGGTTAATTAATATGCACATAGTTTTATCAGTATTCATCTAACACTACATGTTATTAAAAGATGCTGTGTGGAGAAATATCTTTCTATTTAAATTTTATTGTGTGCTAAGCTTTGCTCATCTATATACACAGAACCTATTGTAAGATTTGTCTCTAAACTTTTCCACTTTGCAAGCTCTCTCTCTCTCTCTCTCTCTGCGCCATAGTCTCTTTCCTTTTAATTTCCTTAGAGTTTTCTCAAAAATCTCAATATTTAACACCCCACTGGTCTCAGCGTATCTTCTGTCCCTTTCTTTGTTTCTTACGATCTGTCAGTCCCTTTCAGGGTCATGCACTACCAATCAATCTCTCTGTCTTGATCTGATCCTCTACTTAGCTCACTGAAATTTAATACAAAACATTGGACCCCTTGATACATACTGGCACAATTGAATGGCTCGCTCATATAGCTTAAATATAGCATACACCATTTAAATCAGAATAATGTCACATTTCATGGTCTAGTAGTGGGCTAAAGCAAATAACTGGTAATCAGAAGGTTGCTGGTTTGATCCCCACAGCCACCACCATTATGTCCTTGAGCAAGGCACTTAACTGCAGGTTGCTCCGGGAGATTGTCCCTGTAATAAGTCGCTTTGGATAAAAGCGTCTGCCAAATGCATAAATGTAAATAATAATGCCAATTATGGCACAAAATTAAAGCACAAAACACATTTGCTCTAAAAATAGGTGATGACAAGTGAAAAACAAGGTAACATTGAGTGTGGTTATATGCACGATCTTACAGCGATTATGCATAATAATTTGACATCAACATGTTATGTCATGTAATCACCTTAAACAGCTTTCTTTAATTGGGGTATGGTCAAAAACACACATTCATTTTTGCCAATTGTCCTGCATGTAATCACCTTAACAGCCATACAGTTTACACTTAACTATTTTTGCTAGCGAAGAAGGTCTTAAATGTAGAAAGCTATTTATTTTTAGATATATTTGTAAATTGTGTTAATGAACATGCACGGTATAATTATCATGGGTACTTAAAAAATATTGTGAATACTTGTAGATACCTTTTTTCCAAATTGTTTAGATTTTTAGAATTAACCAGTTCAAATGTAAAAACAGTGGAGGTATGCATCAACTCGAGAAGACGCCCCATCTGGAAGGTCGTCCAAGCCCGCAATAGTGGCCGGTGGCTGGGGCGGGCCCTTACCTGTTTGCTGACTTACTTTCGATGGAGAACAAGGGAACGGGACACACTCGCGTCCCGCTCGTTGTCTGGAAAGAATTTCACAGCCTGGCTGTCACGAGCTCGAGGGCCGGAAGGACTGAGCATAGGAGAATGACCCAGGAGAGAGAAAACTGCTCCTTTACTGACAAACTGGATGCCGGGGCCCAGAAGGCACCCAGTAATGTTGTGATGGTACTCACCTCATGGTGGCCCAGGGGCGGCAGTGGAGCCTGTATGCTTACCTAGGTCAGGCCAGTCAGAGTCAGCAACCTCGTCCATGGGTCGCCTGTCCCAGGGCCACATCAAAGCCAATCTGGGGTTCTTGATGGCCAGTTGATGGGCAGGCTGTACCGTCTTCCTGCAAGAGGATCTTCTTCTCAGAGGCCGGCATGTGGGCTCCAATGGTGGGGGAGCTGGTGCCGATGCCGCAGGAGGACTTCCTTGACAAGAGTCAGATGGGGCATGGGACTTTGGAGGCCTGCAGGCGGCAGAGTGAGGTTGTGTTTAATGGCCTCCGTCTGCTTCTTTACCATTGAGAACTGATGGGCAAAGTACTCGACAGTGTCGCCAAAGATCTTCTCGGCATAGCAAAGTCTTCCGTGTGTTTTCAAGGTTTTTGGACAACCCTAAATTTTATTAACTTGGTCAATTCTAACCTACAAATCCAGCAGACTGTTCTTATAGTGAAATCGGAAACCATATGTTGACATTTCTCCAGCATAAATCGGTCTGTGCTTACCGAACTGCCAAAGTGATAAGTGTTGTTGTGTAGTGTCGTCTCCGCGGTAATGCGCTCAACAAGCAACATGATAAGATGCATGGATTGACAGCCTCAGATGCGGAGGCAACTGAGATTCGTCCTCTGCCACCATGGCACACCACCACGAGGACTTGGAGCACATTGGGAATTGGGGATTTTTAAATTGGGGAGAAAAACAAAAAATAAAAATGTAAGGTGACGCTACAGTGAAAAAAAGTCAATACTCTTGCAGTATCTCAACATTTGCATCTATTTTGTATTTCTTCTAAGGAATTTTAGGAGAGTACTAAGTAGTGTTTTATAGTGACATAGCCATTGTATCCAACAAGAAACCATTGGTGCAATACATTGTTGTTAAGGTAATTTCAAGAGTTCACATTTTGATTTTTCCTGGAGTGCAATAAGGTAAACGGTGTTCTGTACTTTATGGAGGGGCTCGAACACAGGACTGGGAATAATTATCAAGTCAATAGTCAATAGTTTCATGATGATTAAGATTTCGATGACCTTCGCATTTGTGCATTGACAAGTTTTCTTGGGGGTTATCGTATATGGTGCTATAAAGTCACACCTTTGATGTGTAGTGAAGAACAGGGTCTTGACCAAATAACAGTATTAGAAGAGTTTTGAGTGAAAACATGTTGGTTCTTGCAATGTTGTTATTGAGGTTGTAGTGCCGTGACACGACAGCCCTCCAGACAAATGAATATGGGTCATCATCAACATGACTACACGATTCCAAGTTTGCCCTGACATACCTGGGGTGAAATAAAATTTGTTCCTACACTTTATTCTAACAAATTGTTAAATTGTTTGGTGGTAACTTTTTTCAGTACAAAAAGAAACTGCAATTACCTTAGGTTTTCTTCTTGTGACAGCTTGTTTCTGTCATTTAACAGTAAAAGCAGTAACGTAGTGTCCTCTCTGCCTGTCATGGGCGTGCGTGTTCATATTTTTCTGCAATCATCAATGAACAATCGTCTTGACGGCTGGGAGCCACATAAAAGAGGGGCGTTTACCATATACAATTTATCTGCATTTGAATAAAAAAAAGACCAACTACTGCTGTGAGGATAAAGACAGATACAACAGAGAGAAATCTCACAGGTCTGGAAATGTGTTTTTCCATCTCATATCTGAGGAAATAGTCATTTTTGAGCATTCTTATGATAAAAGCTTGCATTCAGACTCTTGCTTACAAAATCTTGTTGTACATCAAATTTTAGTTCGAACATTGTTTATGGAAACTGTTTTTTGATTGTCCGGGTGCAAACTACAGTAATTAAAGGGGTTATATCACAAAGAATAACAAATTCTTTGACCTTTTGAAATAAAAGTTCCTCAAAACTTCCAAGTACAAAAAGCCCAATCTCATACAAATTATGTGACTGGAGCCATTTTTGCAATTTGATTTTAAGGTATGTGGTACTGTATGTTTTACTGTAGTATAACTTTTGAGTAAAGTATTGCAGGAGTTCTGAGGTGAAATTAACACTGTGTGGCACAAAAAGAGAGTTAAAGAGAGTTTTTTATGCTTAATCCTCTATCGAGTTAAAAAAAAAAAAACTTCCTACCCTAACCTTAAACCTAAACAATAGTGTCAAAAAAGCGAATGTGAAATTGCTAAAGCAACCACGTCATTTTATGGTGCTTCTATGATTGTTTTAGTTCACAAGTTGACTCACGTACTCTTCAGGGGCCGGTTGCATCAACAATAAGTTACAACTTATCCTAGTTTTGGCATAAATGAGCACTAAGTCAAAATGTACACACTACTAAATATGTGAGCGTTGCAACATTAAACTTAGGTAGAATGTAACACTATGTATAAATGCGTTTGACAACTGTTATAATTTAGATAAATGACAAATAACTAGATTATTTGTCGAATAAATTCTCCACCATTATAATCGTAATACAACGTCTCAATGTATCAGCTCACAATTTCTACTGTAGGGAATTAGCTTTAATAAGAGAATTATGATTAATTATCTTATTGGAGTAATATTATTCTCATGGTTTATTGACAATAATATTACACACATAGGTATAGCATTGAAGTGAAATCTTTTAGAAACAGGGATGAGATTATTTATCAAAATATACCACAGTCAAAAATGTCTTTAAAAGGGAAACATGAATAATTAATCATAAATCGTTATAATTAATTCTGAACATTTGGATCAATTAATAGAATCAACTTGATGTAGCTGAATTAATATAACAATCAATTTATCTGTTCATCCAGCTAACACTCAGTATTGATTGTCTATCAATTCTCAGAAAGGATATTTTTCATAGCCACACAAAATTAACTCTTCATTAGCATGGAGCTGAGATCGAATCGTTAAGTTTACGTTGATTTACAAGCAGACCAGAATGAACTTGAATGAACTGAGCAGACCTTGTCCCACACGCACAGCAGAAGAGAGTCAGGGGAAAGAGCCAGGGGAAAAAGAGAGAGTAAGAGGTGGGACATGTCTTTTAACTTCTGTAGGTCCTTCCTCTCGAGTCTCACTTGACCAATGAGAAAGGTGCACTATCCAAGTGGGAAATGGTCCTTTGTTTGGAAGCTGACTCATTTGCATGTTGGGGTTAGTTTAAGCCCCTTTATGCTCTGATTAATATAGCAAGCATACAATGCATGCTATCAGAATTATATATATATATCATTGTGCAGGGTGTCACACAATGATTCAATTGGTAGTAAACATGATACTAAATGTTACATTACCTGGTAGTCCTGTCATAAGTCATGCATAAAACATTATACAGTACAAAAACACACTTTACAAGACAGTAATGATCCTATACACAATGTCCTGGGGATATACATGTTCATTTATGGACAGTTTGTCTATAATTTATTGAAGGAAAGTCTGTTGTTCTGGGCTTTGAGTCCCCATTTCTCATGGGGAAAGATTGCTATGGCATGCAGCTAAACAACCCCCGCTTGGGATGTCACTGGGGGGTCCACTATTTTCTGGTCCAGTGGCAGCAAAGACAGTGTAAAGTGTTCGCTGTCCTTTTCTGTATATCGCGGCGCCATTTTGAGGTCCGTAAGGCATAACACAGCGGCAACATTTTTTGCTTATAGTGGCCCAATCGGCACGTTTCGCACCAGTCCGCTGGGTTCTCCCGATGGCCAGTCCGCCCATGGTTGGCCCCAAAGTGGGTCGGCCCACCAGGAAAATGTTCGGTATGCCAGATTACCAGTCAAGCCCTGGCGACTACGCTCTACTAGTTAAGTCTTGCCTTAATAACAGGTGCTGCAACCAAATTATGCACTGACTTAGTTACAAACTAACTAGTAGTTACTACGTTCTGAGTGGGAACTATACGTCTCAACTTAACCTTTTCATGAGTAGGGTCTTAATTCTCCTGTAGTGCCCCCCAGAGTGAGTTATTTCTGCATGTGACGCTGCACAGCCAGTAGTGGGAGTGTAGATGAGTTTAATTTTTGATTTCTTGTATTTAAAAAAAGATTTCTAGTATCCCCATAATAATAGCTTAAAACATACAAAATGTTTATTTAAAAATGTACAAATGTAGAAAGGGGTTAGGGGATATACTCTATAGTTCGTACAGTATAAAAATCATATCAGAGAGAACTCTGAGAGCAAATGTAAAGGTCATTTAAGACAAATGTTAATGGTTATTAACCAAATCTGTTTCCAGCATGCATCTTTCATGCTGTGAACGGTTTGAACAGCTGTGTCATGAATGCTGCAGTGTAATTGCTGACATTAACTGGAGACAAACCACTGCATACAAGCAAAGTTAACCATTTTAGAATGACCAAGAGTTTGCATGGGTGTTTCTTTACATAGGACAATTTAATATTTGAGAGGTTGGTTTCAACTTTTTTCATTTGATTATATGAAGATCACACAAAAACTGACATGGAAACATCTTACCAGGCCATCTTCATTCATTGTAGTTTTTTTCAAAATGCCCTTTTCTGTGTAGATTTTAATGTTTTAGACTCGTCCCAGACTATCAATAATAAACTATGAATATTAATTATAAAAATACAAACGATTGCATGCTTAAAACTATAATCACATAAACAAAGAGTGAAACAAACATAAACCATTTCACTATTTATTGTGTGAAAATTATTTCTATTAATTAAATAACAAAACAGTTCTGGCATCATTTGCACCACCATCATTCGCACCTAAAAAATTATGCCACCATAATTTTATTATGATTCATTTTTTTAAGTTAGTGTACTTGTTAACCAAGTTGACTAAAGTGTCAGTGAAGAGCATGCTTTGAGATGAAATACGAGACAAGTGACGTTTAAAAGTTAACAGTCAAATCCATCACTTGAGAGAAAACGTTTGGTTACGTATGTAACCTCCGTTCCCCGAGGGAGGGAACGACACGTTGTGTCGGAGAAGCGACACTAGGGGTCTCTCTTGAGGGCCGATATCCACCTCTGATCTATGAAAAAAGGCCAATGAGAGTTGGCAGCCGGTATTTGCATGTCCCGCCCCCGGACATACGGGTATTTAAGCGGCACAAATACGGGAGTTCATTCAGGATTTTTCTGAGGAGCCGGAAATGGTCCGGCCACAACAGTGGCTCGGTTCAGCGACATGGCGGAGGAAAGACACAACGTGTCGTTCCCTCCCTCGGGGAACGGAGGTTACATACGTAACCAAACGTTCCCCTTCTGTCGCTCTCTCCACGTTGTGTCGGAGAAGCGACACTAGGGGACCCATTCCAATCTTGCCATGCGCTGAACCGTGTACGTGTACCGCCGATACAGAGGCGGGCAGGGATTTCATCCAGTGCCGCGCATCGTCTGTACCTGGCTGAACTTACCCTTCCCCAATGCCCCATAAGAACATCGGAATCCTTCTCGTTACCCTGGGAGGGGAACAAGGCGATGTTTGCCAACATGGGAACGGGCCAGCCTGGCTGGGCCTCTTTTCTCTTTATGTTTCTCGCATAGAGCAATCACGGCCGGGGCCCTTACACGCATATAGGGAAGGGGGTCTTACCCAGACCCTGCGGAGACCACACCTGCCCTTTTTCTTGGGGAGGAAAAGTGGTAGACACGTCACACGGCCGTCTTAGGGCTCGTGTGGAAAGTATGGTGCGGTGGTAGATCCAGCCTCGAAAGGGGGGAGTTGCTACAGCATGGCGACCGGGGCAGCTGTAACTGCCTAAGGGAGACACGGGGTCCGCTCAGTAGGGGACAGAACCGTGGAATTACACACAGGGGGAGTCCAAGCAGGAGGCCTTACCTGTGGAGCACCTACACCAGTACAGGGTAGCCATCAGGGTACCCGCAGTGGCTTGGGTCGGCGAGTTCCTCCAGTGAACCGCGGACCCGGAGGGCTGGGGAGGAATTGACCAGGGTCCTGACTCGGAGTGGGGCGCCCTGGGAAGAAGGCGCACTACTTTACCTTGATGTCAGGAAAAGGGCGCTGGGCGCAAGCGATCTACCTGGCCGGTCGGTCTACGTGTTACCGAGTTCTACGGGCTCGGACCTGAGAAAACACGAGACGCGACCCTTTTAGAGGTTGTAAAACCTTGCAAAGGTGTTGGGTGTTGCCCAACCCGCGGCTCTACAGATGTCTGCTAGGGAGGTGCCCTTGGCCAGTGCCAACGAGGACGCAACACCCCTTGTTGAGTGAGCTCGGACCCACAAGGGTAGGGGCAGGGCCTGGGTGTGATAAGCCAGTGTGATGGCGTCGACAACCCAGTGGGCGAGCCTCTGTTTGGAGACGGCATTCCCTTTCTGCCGTCCCCCAAAGCAGACAAAGAGCTGCTCAGAGTGTCTGGTGCTCTGTGTGCGGTCCAGGTAAATGCGCAGGGCATGCACTGGACATAGCAACGAAAGGGCTGGCTCTGCCTCCTCCCGGGGCAGCGCTTGCAGGTTCACTACCTGATCTCGGAAGGGTGTTGTAGGAACCTTGGGCACATAGCCCGGTCGCGGTCTTAGGATCACAGACGTATCTGCCGGACCGAACTCCAGGCAAGTGTCGCTGACAGAGAACGCTTGCAGGTCCCCGACCCTCTTGATAGAGGCGACGCGATCAGCAGGGCCGTCTTAGAGAGAGGGCCCTGAGTCCAATTGATTCAAGCGGCTCGAAGGGGGGTCTCTGGAGTCCTGCCAAGACTACCGAGAGATCCCAGGAGGGAACTAGGCCTGGCCGGGAGGGATTCAACCTCCGAGCGTCTCTCAGGAACCTGAGGATCAGGTCGTGCTTACCCAAAGACTTGCCGTCTACAGGATCGTGGTGGGCGGCAATGGCGCAACATACACCTTGAGGGTGGACGGGGACAGCCTCCTGTCCAGCCTCTCCTGTAGGAACAGGAGCACTGACTTGATCGCAGCATCTCTGCGGGTCTTCAGTTCGGGAAGAACACCAATCTGCGAACAAAGCGCCACTTTAGGGCGTAAAGGTGCCTGGTAGAGGGGGCTCTGGCTTGGTTGATTGTATTCACAACGGTCGCCGGTAAGCTGGCTAGCTCTTCCGCATCCCGTCCAGGGACCAGACGTGGAGGTTCCAGAGGTCTGGGCGCGGGTGCCAGAGCGTGCCCCGTCCCTGAGAGAGGAGGTCCTTTCTCAGGGGAATTTGCCAGGGAGGAGCTGTCGCGAGAAGTCTGAGTTCCGAGAACCAAGTCCGAGTGGGCCAGTAGGGGGCCACTGACGTGACTTGCTCCTCATCCTCCCTGACCTTGCACAGCACCGGTGCAAGAAGGCTCACTGAGGAAAATGTGTACTTGCGCAGCCCCGAGGGCCAGCTGTGTGCCAGCGCGTCTGTCCCGAGGGGAGCCTCTGTTAGGGCGTACCAGAGCGGGCAGTGGGAGGTTTCCTGGGAGGCAAACAGGTCTACCTGGGCCTTGCCAAACCGTTCCCAAATTAGCTGGACCGACTGGGGGTGAAGCCTCCACTCCCCGCCGGGCAGGCGTTGTCGTGGTAGCGCGTCCGCTACGACGTTGAGCTTGCCGGGGATGTGAGTGGCACGCAGCGACTTGAGGCAGCGCGTCCAGCCGCACTGTAGGCCTTCGCGTTGAGCGAGGATGTTGTCCTACAGGGCTTGGATGGGAGTACGGGGCGGCCACACCAGGAGGTAGGGCTACCGGGGCATAGATGGTATGCAACTGCCCTATCGACCTGGGGAATCGCCCCATATCCGTGGCACTCTCCGCCGTCGAGGGTGGTGAGAGTGGAGCTGGTGGCACCTAGACGGGCGGAGAGCGGGGCTCTCCACATAAACGTCAGCAAGTCATGCACCTCTGGGAAAAACGGGACCGGGGGGATGCGAGGCCGCGAATGGTGCGCTGCCCCCAGGAACCAGTCATCCAACCGTGAAGGCTGTGGGGAGGATGGAGGGTTCCAATCCAACCCCACGCTCACGGTGGCCCGGGAAAGCATGTCAGACATCTGAGCGTCGGCCTCAGCCTGGGCCTGCTGGCCTGAAGGCGGCAGTCCAGGGGAGTCCTCGGCATCAGACATCACACTCTCCGATGCAGCGGCGAGCTCATCTGCTTCGGGCTCGGGAGGATAGACAGCCGGGCCGTGAGGCGAGCCGCTATCGCCGCTGGCGTAGAGCGGGGACCAGCGAGCGTGTCGGGAACGGGAGGTTCGCGGGGCTACCCGCGAAACTGCACCCACTGCCGCCCCAAATCGCCCCAGCGCCAACCGCATCGTCCTCAATCCCGTGGGAAGAAGGAGCAATGCGGGGTGCAGCTGGGGTGGCTTGCTCTCTGTTGAAAGCAAGCCGCGACCACAACGTGGTCATGGTCATGTTCTCGCAGTGAGAACATGAGCCATCCACAAACGCCGCCTCGGTGTGATCGCGGCCCAAACACACGAGACAGCGCCTGTGGCCGTCTGAAGTGGAGAGCACTCTACCGCGTCCAGGAACAACACAGGGGCGGAAGGGCATCTTGAAAAAGACGCATCCTGAAAAGGACGTTCAACGCCGCTGGGTTTTGCTCTTTTAGAGAAATTACTCTTTTAATAGGAATTTACTCTTTTAATACACAATGTGTGTGTATGTCTGCGCTGTCGAAGCGCTCAGGGGCAACAATGCACGCCGTGCAATGTGAAGGAGAAAGCCGCTGTTGTGCACCGTCAAGATCCAACAGCATGCAGATCGTCAGAGGAAACAGGAACGTTTAAAGTGGTGTGTAACTCGCAGCAAACTGCAGACAGACCATCGGCTCCGAAGAAACTTTCTGAATGAACTCCCATATTTGCGCCGCTTAAATACCCGTATGTCCGGGGGCGGGACATGCAAATACCGGCTGCCAACTCTCATTGGCCTTTTTTCATAGATCAGAGGTGGCTATCGGTGCTCAAGAGAGACCCCTAGTGTCGCTTCTCCGACACAACGTGGAGAGAGCGACAGAAGGGGAAATATTTTTATTGGGCATAATTTACAATTAAGCTGTAATTTTTTCAAATTATACAAAATTATAGAGTAAAACTATTATTTAATTGTATGTAGGATAAATAAATGGTTAGCTAACCTAACCCTAACAATGCTAAATTTGAGATGAGCTGGAAATGACACAGTGGTGGGAATTTTCATGGAAAAATAAAGAACACAAATGACATAAATCACTTGTGCTGCATACAGAAGAAACATCCATATGCATTTATATGTACAATATATATACAGTAAATAGATCCATAACATTTCTCTTTCAAGCTTCCAAAACATGCTTTGTATATGTCACATTCAAAAAAATGTTAGGGTTGAAAGTTATGAGCAAAAATGTCTAATAATGGTCTTATTACAGAAGCAAATACCATTGCATTGTCAGTGTAAGGCGGAGTCTCTCTGTGAAAGCGCACTGCTGGCCCGCACTCGCATTGGAAATGGGTAAGGACATAATCAAATCAAGAAATAACATTATTAAAAATCAAAACATTAACAAAATATACTCATTGACTAATTTTGTTATGAAGTACAGTTGTATGTTTGCATAGAATTCAGTTTGAACGCTATATTATATGCTTTCAAAATCTGAGGTAAATTATCCATTATACGCTGTGGCACAGTGACCTATATTTAACTAAAAATAAATAATGTGTACTCATAACCAGTGTAATTTCTTCATATGACAATCAGTTTATTCGATCTTGTTCATAGGGAAATTCATATCCATCCCGTCGCTTTATTATGGATGGAAGGAAAATTATATTCAAACTCAAATGAAACAATTTTAATACTATACAAAAAACTAATGAACACCTGAGATTATTAATGACCAAAAAAGATTCAAAGTATTTCAGTAGATTGTCTGGAATGACACCCCTAGATACAGGGACACAAATCGTCATGCCTATTCACTCTACTTTACATTGAAAATTAAGCGGAATTTGTTTTACACAGGTTGATGCTCATTAGTACCCTACTACAGCTAAATGCTACATTCATTCATTCATTCATTCATTCATTCGCTGTAGATGAAAATCTAAACTTAACTTACCATGTGTATTCAATGCTTCAGCTATACTTCTCCAGACGGAATCCTTTTTCCTGATGTCTTTGTGGAATTTGTGGGATTTATCGTAGAGAATTGAATGCCTTTGAACTTCGACAATCAGTTCCTCGCCGTTCATGTTTGATGATTAAATATTCATGACACGCAGAACTTCCATCCAATGAGATCTCTGTGTGGGCGGTTCTGTCAGCCGTGACGTCGCAGAAATAGGAACCGTTTCTAAATTAGAAACTTCGCGTGTCGCCGTCGCGTCTGGTTAGGACAGAAACTCTGATTAACATGGAAAAGATACCTTTTATCGCGTGTCGCGGCGTCGCGTCGCGTGTAGTTAGGACACGGTGTAAGCCATTGCTTTATAAGTCTGCTCACAATCTATCACATTGCTGTTTCAGTGTGCTAACACGGCAACCTCCACCATCCCACCACCACCAGTTGAGTCGCGTCCTGCACGGGGAAGGCTCCTCGCCCTTGCCTTCTATCTCTGGCAGGATATGACGGTTCCGAGTACAACTTCTTCGGACAGCCTGACAGGGCCTACGACAAAGAGAGTCATTACATTTCTATTTTATATTCATCAAATAAATGCCATCTTAAATTTCATTCAAGTCGCGAGTCTTCCTGATAGAAGTGCAAGTATTGTCAGTGTGATCAAGAATTATGATATCACTCCCTCAAATACATTATCAGAAAGCACAAGGCTGTATTTCCTGATAACGTTGCATCTTAAGATTTTACAATCTTAATAAACATTGCTCGTTATTTTACAATGGAGTAATGCCTGTTGTAACTTACTGCCATTATGAAATTTGTTACTGCCTCGTAAAAAGACTATCCACCTGTTAAGACTTGATGTATCAACCTTCCGATAATACGGTTTCCGGGTCCAAGCCTCTAGTGCATTGGTAGAGGCTCTCGTCTTTTCAACATGTCGCAGTGCTTTGTCCCTTGTAGTATGAATAGACCAGTCCAAACAAACTTCTCTAAAGGAGGAAGTGATCATGAAAAGGTTCACAGGCTCTTGAATTGTTGTTCGCTTTTGGGATGTGAAGGAGCATTTCACCACCACCACCACTACTAATACTCTGTAGTTTGGATTATTTTATTTTTTTTAATGATTTGGGGGGGGATTTTATGGTATTTAGACCTTATTTGACTCTAACCAATTACACCAATAATTTTCATATAAAATAAGTACACTTTACTAATCTATATAAGTCAATGTTGTAACGAACGTATTTTCTAGATATTATCACAAGTTATGCATTGGATATATTTTAGACAATAAAAAAAAAAGTCAAATTGTAGCATTAAAAATATATATAAATATATAAAAAAATAACTTGGGTTGTATTGTCAATGATGCTATAATATGCTGTTAAACCTGACCATGCTGCCACAATCAAATCTGATTGAGTGACAAAAATGGTTCAGATGATGTTGACCTTAAAATGCAGTGATGTGCACGTGTTTGTGTGATGGTTAGGGTTGGGGTAGATTTTGGAAATAGAAAATATCATTAGCTTGATATGAAATCAATGGAAGTCTATGAGAATTAACTAATATAGTCAAACAAACATGTATGTGTGTGTGTGTGTGTGTGTGTGTGTCGTATGCGTTGTCTGCTTTGTGGATGTTTTATAGATTTGGTTGACTGATTTCCTATGGCGGGTCAATTTTGACCCAAACACCACAAGCGTTGTTGTTTTTTAAATAAATAAAAATAAAGGATACCATTTTTTTAAAGAAACAAACAAAATTATTCCAAAATGACCCGAAGATTGCATGAGGGTTAAGAAAACATATGAAGTGTGAAATTTAAATAATGTCACTACTGTACTTTATGCTGAAGTTGCCATTTTTGCTATGTCGCTGGGTAATGCTATGCGGCAACTTCTAAATTCTCAAGAGCTCCAAAGAACTGAACAGACTGTACCAATTTAAGAGCCTGTGAGTAAGGCCTCCATGACAAAAAATCTATTAACTGGCTAAATTGATGGATGAATGGATGCAGATAAACTAGTTACTTACCTGAAACATGCACTCCACTGAGAACATAAGCTGTCGGCGAGATTCAACTGTCAAAAAGACAATAACTCACCACCAACAAACACAAACGATGAGCTGAGAACCAAAACGTGTTACTATAAAATCTCAGTTGAAAATTAATAATGGGAGTGGTGGTGGTGGCGTAGTGGGCTAAAGCACATAACTGGTAATCAGAAGGTTGCTGGTTCGATCCCCACAGCCACCACCATTGTGTCCTTGAGCAAGGCACTTAACTCCAGGTTGCTCAGGGGGGATTGTCCCTGTAACAAGTGTACTGTAAGTCGCTTTGGAGAAAAGCGTCTGCCAAATGCATAAATGTAAATGTAGTTAGTTAGTTCACAGATGCAATTCACATATGCAATACCATAAACTAATCAATTTGAATTACATTCTGAGACAGTAGTGTTGTATCTAGTTGGTTAGTTATCCAGCTTGATGACTATGATTGTTCGTTATTTAGTTTGTTACTGGTAGTTAGTAAGGTTGTTAGTTAATTAATGGATGTAAGACCATAAACTAACGATTATGCATTGAATTAGGTTCTGTTAGGAATATGATGTTAGTTAGTTAGTTAGTTAGTTAGTTAGTTAGTTAGTTAGTTAGTTAGTTAGTTAGTTAAAGGATGCAAGACTCAAGAAACTGCATGGAAATACACATGACGATACATAAAGTTCACACTGATTATTATAACTCGGATGAAAGAATAATTTATAATGATTATAATACAGATATCTAGTGGTGTTGTGTGCAATGGATGTTAGCAGGGATCTGAGTGTAACAAGCTTTCAGCGTTCTATAGTTTTCTTGAAACTTTCAGTGGGTGATTTGGATGTCCTGTGCATTGCTTATGAGAGCTGAATTTTGCAGAAAGTCTCAGCGAGGGAATGTTTAATAGATGAGCTCAGAATTGCAGAGTGCTTACCACTGAATTACAGCATTGCCTGCTCACTCTCTCTGCCACCAATTACTAGCAGTACCTCCAGAAGACTGGAGCTCTAGGTCTTCAGAGACACAGATCAAAGCCTTCTGGGGAAATAAATTGTTTGCTGGGGATTGATTCATGAGAGCTCATCTGTATGGTGCTGGGCTTCGGCTATGTTCTGTCGATTCGTCAGTAGCACTAGCTGAGAATTTATAACCTTCCATGATCAAAGAAAAAAGGTGGACAGATCTTATTGCCTACGGGTGTTTGTCAGGGTTTGGCTTAATGGTTTCAGGACATTGTTTTGGCAAAGCTCTCTTTATTTCTCGCTCTCCCTCTATTTAGCCATTGGCTCTCCATCCTGTGTGTCCCTTCTAAACACACACATATACAGAGTTCCCTGTCCTTATTTAACTTTGTGTGACCCTGCATCCACCTGCTTGGCCATTGTGTTTTGGCTTTGCTTTAAGCATCGTATAATTTTTTTATTCTATTAAACTGACTGATCGCAGTACAGAAGACTCTGGACTGTCATTTAAGGGTTAAATTTCAAGGTATGGAGTCATGTGACATAACAACATGGTGCCATTCACAGCGGAGATTGTCTATGGGAGAAACACCCCTTAAAATAAAATAAAAAAATCTACATCTGGTAAGAAACCTAATTAAGTTTTTACATTGAAAGCTATTTGAGTCTCATAAGTAGTTAGGGTAAAACTAAGGTGCATTTTTATTAAATAAAAGCAACAGTTCAATCATGGCCTAGCACCCAGTCAGATACAGTTACAGTTTACATTTGAATGAGAAACAGTGCTAATGAGTGTTAAAGCGCTAACTCGTCTGCAGGGTTGGGGAGTAACGGAATACATGTAACGGGATTACGTATTTAAAATACAAAATATAAGTAACTGTATTCCACTACAGTTACAATTTGAATAATTTGTAATTAGAATACAGTTACATTCAAAATGTGATTTGATTATTGAAGAGAATACTTTGCATTTTATTGTCATTTGTCATTTGTTTGTCATATTATTAATATTTAGTCATTTCAGATAGAAAACATTTATACATATAAATGATGTGATCCAAAGTGCATTTGAACAACAGTGAAACACTTTCTTATGATGTGTTACATTCATACGAGCAGACAGAGAAGTACGTTTGGGCGCAAGGAAAGCACATAACTGTTAATCAGAAGGTCACTGGTTCGATTCCCACAGCCACCACCACTGTGTCCTTGAGCAAGATACTTAACTCCAGGTTGCTCCAGGGGATTGTCCCTGTAATAAGGGCTCTGTAAGTCACTTTGGATAAAAGCATCTGCCAAATGCATAAATGTAAATGTAAGATTACAAATTCATATTTGAACCCTAAAGGTTCCATCTTTTCTTAGATTGTAGTTATAGCATCTACCAGTTGAAGCTAACTGACCCATACTAACAAGTTAAACGTTAAGGGTTTAGTTCACCCAAAAATTTAAATTATTTCATAATTTACTCACCCTCATGCCATCCCAGATGTGTATGACTTTCTTTCTTCTGTAGAACACATTTGAAGAAAAACAGAACAATATATTTGCTCAGTAGGTCCTTAACATGCAAGTGGATGGTGATCAGACTTTTGAAGCTCCAAAAATCAGCATAAACGTCATCCATACGACTCCAGCGGTTAAATAATTGTCATTGAAAGCGATTAGATCGCTTATGGTACAAAACGATTCATATTTAAGTACTTTTTAACTATAAATCATCTCTTCCTGTCAGTAGCAGTATGCATGTTCACAAAAGGACGGAGTTCACACGGTCTCTCGTGTGACGTATTCGCATTGGTATGTTACGAGTCTAATCTCACATTTTTCTCTAGGTTGAGACATCCAGGATAAGCAAACAAACACATCATTGTGAGTAAACAAACAGATACCGATGAGCAAGGCGAGCACTTCCATCAGGATATACTGGACTTTGAACGCCGCTACCAAGTACAGTATAACGAGAACCTGATGAGACACTACATTTGGGGGTGATTCGTGAAAGTGATTTACAGTATAATCGTAAATCTCGAAAAACGACTCATTTTTAAATCTTTTGTAGTCATTTTTGTATTACTTTAGTATAAATACATGTTCATTTGGATTCATATGTTGTTTCTTTCTGACTTTATGTGAATAAAAAGACATTCATTTGCAGGGGCAAATGTCACAATTTTCTTTGTGATTTTTCTCAATCGGTTGCTTTCAAAGTGTGTCTGCTTCCTGAATAATCACTACGTTATTGTTCTTTACATGAATGTGCTCTGGTAAATGTGTGTGCTAAGGGTTAAGTGCTCATTTCAATGCACACTCTGTTTAATTAGCGGCAGAACAGGGATGACATCTCACAGGGCATGCTGAGTAGTTATGAGACTTTTTTTTAGGCCATTAGTTTTTTTATCTTTTTGATGTGTGTTGCATAAATTAGCAATATTACAGTTGCTTTTGTTAAATGACAGAGCGCTGTGACATTTATACCTCTCTAAATAACACTTCTTTGGTCAATCATTTCCACCAGAAAGACCACACTGGTTTTGCATGTGGTCCACCTTTTGGCCAGCACCAAACCAGCACTTACCAGCATAAACCAGCCTAGACCAGCACGAAAATCCATTCAAAGATAAGATATTTTTTTTGCAGGGCACCACCATAAAAAGAAAACAAGCAACCACCTAGCAATGCCACCCAGAATACCCTAGCAACAGCATAGCACAACAACAAAAAACACTGAGAACATCATAGCAACTGCATATTAGAGGCTTAGCAACCACACACACATGCATTGACCAAGCATGTGTCAAGCACAAGACACTTTTCAAGCACAACTCACATTTTCTTCAAAAAATATAAAATCTAGTTGCTTAATTTTACCTACGTGAGATTTACCATGATATTAAAAGGATGGTTTACCCAAAAATAAATAATCTGTCTGCAATTTTTCACACTCATGTTGTTCCAAACATGTTCCAAATTAGTTTTGTTCTTCTGTGAAACACTAAAGGAGAATGTTAGTCTCAGTCACCATTCACTTTTACAACTTCTTTTTCATACAATTAAAGTGAATGGTGACCGAGGTTAACATTTTGCCTAACATCTCCTTTTGCGTTTCACAGAAGATAAAAAGGTCAAAATGGTTTTGAACGACATGACGGTGTGTGATTAGCGGCAACATTTTCATTTACAGTAAAAACTGGCCCTTTTAATGCTTTTATACAGTATTTCTCAATCTACAGTTGTTCAAACTGACCGTAGAGCATCACCATTTTCAGAACATTTTATTATTTAAAGCTTATAATTGAATCAAGCAACTGCATTTTAGAAATTCACTCTTGAATGGCAGATGGGTCAATGACGTATAAGGATTTTCAACAGGCCAATTTTAAAATACAAAAAATAAGGATATCTATTGCAATTGTTCAAACATTAAGAATGTTGTGTACACATAAATGCATATAAAAAAATTTAATTAAGTGATATTAGTGTTTTTTCATCTAGATGAATTGGCTGTGGCCTAGAAAAATGTCATGTGGTGCGACCGTGATTTATCTTAAAATTCATTAATTTACCTTAACATGCTTAACATTTTTAACAAGTTCTCAGTAATATAAAGTGTTTAGAAATAAATTATTTGCATTTGCTGTGAGTTTTTATAAATAATTATCTCATATTTTTGTTCTAAAATGTCACAGTCACCTTCTTAAATGTAAATAAAGCCTTATTTTTCCTGTAACTCACATAAAACTGATAAAAATGTTTAAAAAAATACCATTCCCTTAAGCATACTGTATCAGTGATTAATATTTCAGTCACATAAATTAAATATTTTATTTAGAATTTAATACAGTAATTGCTAGGTTTGGTCGCACCACATGATGACTGGTCACTCCAAATGACACAAAGACCTCATATAGTTACAAATATATTTAAAGAGATCAATAAATGATAAATTTCATACAAAAAATAGATTTAAACCAGATTTTATTACAATTTCACTGAATTTTCATGAACACAAACATTTCATAAACATTTTTTTCTTCTAAAACTCTCATCACAAACATTTATAAGGGCAGCACACATTCATTGCATTGTTTTGTACAAACATTTCATTTAACTTGACAATCATCATGTTGCTGATGGGTATTTGGAATGTCCACGTGAAAGTGAGGTACATGGTGTTAACTGCAAGCATTTATTAAACCCAGTTATTTCTGAACTTTACCCAATCTTGGCTGCTTAACTTAGAGTAGCGTGAGGTTGCTGGCTCAGGTTCTGAGATGACAGCATGAACATCTTTCTTACAGTAGAAAATGACATCTGGAGTTTGTGGCCACATGAATAAGTTCTTTTCACCCACCTGCCGCATGGAGCTAACCTGGACTTCCTCTCGGACAACCTCAAGGACCTGGCCTACATATGGAAGCTCATCATAGGTTACGATCACAAACTTGCCACTCAAGTCTTGAAGACTAGCTTGTTCCCTTGGAGGCTCAGGTGCGCTTGAGGGATCCTCAGTGTGGCACATGGTGTCCCTCAGGTCTACTTTCACTGGCTGGTAAAATAGGCATGTCTTCATTTCTGCATGCTTGCAGAAGCATGAAACCTCCCTATGATTAATTTGTGCAGCTTGTGAAGATAAAACCTGGTGTATCTTTAAGGTGCCCCTCACAGTCGTCAATTTGCCTGGAATCAGCTCATCATACTTTTGAATGCTCTCTTCGCTTATCCAATGGTGAGTAATTGTTGACCCTGATTTTTTGGCCAGCATCTCATACAAGTCCAGTGGAGTCTGCAGCTCGCCTCCTCGTTGAACGTAGAGATCTGCATCCCTCTTTACGGCACCGCCAATGCCATCCGGGGCACCCTTTCCATGGGACTTTTCTGAATAATTCCATGTAACATGCTTGAACCCAGAAAGGAAAGGCACAGTACTAAGGAGGTAAAAGTTTGCTTTGTTCCTGTACTGTGTAACGGGTCCATCGCTGATTATATGTAGAACTGTAATCTGTGGGCAGGTTTCCCGAAGCTCTTTCAGTATGGGCTCCAGGTGTGCCCACACTGCCCGCTCATCATGGCGGAGGCTGTTTGACAGTGTTGCATACGATTTGGTGCCATGGACTGTGTAGAGGACAGAAGTGTGTATTGTGACCTGCTTTCGGCTGCCTCCAAAATGATAAGCTTGTATTTCTGTACTCACCTTGCAGGCATAGTTTTCCCAAAAATCAATGTGAAGAACAGCTTCAGATTCAGTTAGATTTTGTTTTAGGTCACGAAACTGTTCTGTTTGGTGGATCCAGTTGAATTGATGTATGGCTAAAGCTTCTAGCTTTTTGTCGAACAGCTCTTTTAAGTCTTGGATTGTCCCTGTGTATGTTTGTTTTAAAACATTTGCAAAGGTTTTCTCTCCATTGGTTGAAGTTACCCGCTCCCATTGTTCCCAAGAAACCTCAGTACGGTCAGTCTCAGGAAATTCAACTTCGTCAAAGCAGCATTTCGGACATGCACGATCCATGCATGCTTTGTTTTTAGGGTCACACACAATCATACTCACTAACTCTGAGATGCTGGATGTTTTCAATATGCCTCTCTTGGCAAGTTTGTTTACCAATAGCCGGACATTCTCATGTACTACACATGCACATGTATCTCTATCCCTGGTCTTCGGCTCTGTGATATAAAAAGGCCGTCTTCTGGCAAATTGTCTGTAAGACATGGAGAGATGCTGTTCCACCTCTGTTTGATACTGTTCATGGAGCTCAGTGAGTGGCTTTGTTAGAACTCTTCTTTGCATTTTTTGTTTATTTTTGGTGATGGTGTCTTTTTTCCCAGCTAAAAGACGACTGTTTTCACCTCTGGACAGAAAATCAATAACGGCTTGCTTTCTCTTTGCTGACAGTTCCTTGTGACCCCTTTGAATTTTTCACTTAGACCTACTCTTTGTCTTGCCATTAACCTTTTCTCACTCTTTATGGATTTATCATTTTGTTTTCTCATCTCTGCTAGCTGTTTCCTCAGATGTAAGACATGCTTATTCAGTTTACACTTCTCTTTCTGCAGTCTTTTGATACGTTTCTCTGCTGAAGATGTATTCCTTCTCTGATCTCTCTCTGGTGTGGAGGACACAGGTGGATTAAAATCCTCATTCAGAGGTATGGGTTCTACCACAGCTTGACCTGTATTTTCTGGCTGCTCTTGTGCTACATCTACATCAACTAGAACTATCTCCATAGATGGCGGTGTAAGGTCTAACACAGCATTTGCCATCTTGTTTCTTTCCCTGTAAGCACTGGATGCAGCCCTCCATTTCTCTCTCTGTTTCTTTTCTCTCTCTCTGGCAGCTCACTTGACTTCACATATGGAATCTTTCCCTGACATTTTCTTCTCTGGTAGATGAAACAGTCATTTAATATAGCATCATGCCATTAATCTACAGTGTATAGTCTATTTTATTTTGGACTAATAATAGATGACAGGAGATGATCATGTTAACAAAAAAATGTATTTCCTCCAGGTAATGAAAAACACATAAGAGCAATATGTACTTCATGTTGCTTTATTTATAGTTTTAATTTTTAGAATTTTTTAACATACCTTTCTCTTCTCCTAGCAAGGTACTCTGCTCTTGCTGCAGGGTCCGAATTAACACGCTGCCTATGGCGAGCGCTTTTTACTTTGCTTGGCATTGGCATCTGGTAAAATAGATTAAAACAGTTATAAATATATAAATACATAAATAAATAATGAATGCATAATTATTGCATAATTACCAAAGTGAAATGACATTCTCTAAATTATATTTTTGTATTTTTCTCATGATATTGTACAAAGATAAAACATAAACCATTGTGTCTTAAATATTAGAAAAAATTACTCAAATGACTGCATAAATATCTATTCCAATTAATACTAAAATAAATTAATACTAATAAAAAAAGTATTTAACGTATATAAATCATCAATTGAATATAAAAGCAATAAAACTGCCAATCTAGGACATATATCTATCATGGAAAACACTCTGAAATGGTCGCACCACGTGATATTTTCAAGTTCAGTTCAATTTTACAGGCACAGAATTAGCCACCTAAATGAAATAAGCTAGCTTACCACAAAAAGTCACTATGAAATTTATAATAAAAATATTTATTTGTAGAAAAAAATTTATATTCAATGTTTTTTTGAGGTCATACCACATGATATCCAAATGTGGCAACTACATACCAGCCGTTACAAATGAACTTTTTTTTCAAATTTGAGAGAGAATTACAAACCTGCTTGCTGCTTCCATGGGTCCTTGGCAAACTGGTACAGCATGCAACTTCCTGTCATTGAATGAATTTCAGCATAAAAGCCCCAAAATGGTCGTTTCTTGATGGTCGCGCCACATGATATTTCATAAAACGGACATCATCGGACAAAGTTTGTTTGTATATTATGATGAAAATATAAATACAAATGCTTTGCAATTTTGTACAGGACTACAAAACACTTTGAAAAATATGCCAAATAGGGCATAAAATAAATTTGAATCAATTTAAAGTAATTTCAAAGATGTTTTCAAAACCGCAGTCATGGCCGGACGGTCGCACCACATGATATTTTGACACTTTAAATAACAGAAAAATTACAAATAAATAAAGGTTTTTGAAAAGTTAAAGTGAGTACATATAATAGAGAGGTACTACATGTATATGGTATCTTTTTATGCATTTAAAACTTTTTTTAACTGAAAAAAATACAGTTGGACAGAAAATGTAGGCGTCACGTCATTGACCCAGATCCACTTGCATACATGCAAAGCCTCTGCACAGAAAACACATTTTTATTTTATTTCTTTTTTTCCATTGAAACTTTATTCAAGCAGGTTAGTCTCTTGACATTTGCATCTCTTTGACAAGTCTGCTTCTACAAAGCAAGAAGCTATATACGTCTCAAAACAATGCTAAAACAAACAGACAACAATGACAGCAATATGCCAGCACAAATTAAACTGTCCCTACCAAGTCTCACAACTAATTAAAAATAAGTGCTTCCATGCAAAGGCATTTTGTTGATCTGCATTTTAAAACATAATGGAAATGAGACACTTTTGTTTTTAAATGCCTCAGAGGAGCTCTCCAGGGAAAGGGAGATCATACACAATTACCAAGAATCATTATTGTTAATTGATTACTGAAAGGACAAACATGACGGATGCTGTCCAGCAATGCATTTGAGACCAAAAGAAACACAGTGTTTGTGTTTTTCCATATTTCAGGGCAGTTCTTTCGACTGCAGTGATGTGTTGGCAGTGAAGTATTTGTGACAAATCTCAAGTGTATAAACATAATCTAGTGTTTCGAACTGTAGCTCAAGGCATTTGTGTTTAGAGTGTATCCATAACTGAAAACATGGCACTAGCCTGCCATTGGGAGCAATTTGGGGTTCAGTGTCTTGCCCAAGGACACTTAGGCATGTGGAGTCATGTGGGCCAGGAATCGAACCACAAAGTCTGCGATTAGCAGCCAACCTGCTCAACCACCTTAGCCACAGCCATCCTTCATTACCATCTAGATCAGCCAAATTGATAGATGGCCAGCTTGCAGTTTTGCAGAAGCTACTATGAAACTACTGTAGTTTCCCAAGTTGTTAAATTACAGTCAAGCTACTCTTTATAAAGGGGTTAGCTAAACTACAAGCTACTAACAAAAAGTAGTGAACTACGCTGAAGCTATTTAAAGAAAAGGTATATAACAATGAGATGATTTTATTGAATTCTGCAATCAGTTCTTACTGGAGAGTTCAATATTTTCACCTGATTATATATTAAGTAGTTCATATATAAATAATATAATTAATTTGGTAATTTAACTAATTTAATTGGTTACTACTTCAGTCATGGCTACTACAATATTACTATCATGAAACCATAGTTACTATATGGATAATACAGTATTACTGTAGAAAAATAAAAACATAATTAATCGTATTAAAACCATGGTTTGCACCAAAATAATAATAATAAAATAACGGTACTACAGTCATGGTTACCGTAATATTTCTATAGTAAAGACCATTTTCGTAAGATCAAAGAAAGCTTCTTGGAAGGCTACTTACTGAAAGGACCTTGTAAAGTAATCCCAGAAGATGCTCTCTGGTTGGGTATACTCATATACTCTAGACCAGGGGTGGGCAAACTACGGCCCGCGGGCCACATACGGCCCGTTAGGCTGTTTAATCCGGCCCGTCGAGTATTTAGAAAATTGTCTTAAATATCTGCATTCATTTTGCCTTTTTCCTGCAAAACTTGAATAAAGCAGATCAATTCATTCAGCGCTGTTGTGGCTGCGCTGCGGTGTGTCACGTGACAAGCAATGACGCGTCACCATGGAAACCATACAGTGACTAAATAACGGTTACATTGCAAAACTCACGCTGCGGAGTGAGACAGAATTTTTTTAATTAACAATGAGTGGACCAAAGAAAAGAAAAGTGGACCGTGAGTGCCGCATTTTTAATAAGGAGTGGACAGCTAAATATTTTTTCACCGAAGTCCGAACAAAGGCCGTATGTCTTATTTGCCAAGAAACCATTGCAGTTTTCAAAGAATACAATATCAGCCGCCACTTTTCCACCAAGCATGCTAACTATGTTAGCAACCAGTCAGAGCAAGAAAGGAAGGCTACTGCTCAGAGGTTAGCAGCCAATTTACAGGCTCAGCAAAATATTTTTCTTCGACAAGCTACTATTCAGGAGTCAAGTACCAAGGCAAGTTATATGCTGGCATTCAAATTAGCAAAGGCCGGCAAGCCTTTCTCCGAAGGGGAGTTTTTGAAAGAATGCATGGTAGAGACTGCGAGTCTCTTGTGTCCAGAGAGCAAAAACAAATTTGAACAAATTAGTTTATCACGCAGAACAGTGACCCGCCGTATACAACTAATTGACGAAGATTTGACCAGCGACTTGAACAAAAAAGCAGAGTCATTTAAGTTCTATTCGTTAGCACTGGACAAAAGTAACGACATAAAAGACACCGCGCAGCTCTTAATTTTTATCAGAGGGATTGACGATAATTTTGAGATCACGGAGGAGTTTTTGGCCATGGAGTCTATAAAGGGGACAACACGAGGAGTGGACTTGTATGACAGCTTGACTGGTGTCATCGAGAGGCTTAAGTTACCATGGTGTAAACTTGTGAATGTCACCACAGATGGATCGCCAAATTTGACAGGAAAAAACGTTGGGCTGCTGAAAAGAATCCAGGATAAGGTGAAAGAGGAAAACCCTGAGTTGGATATCATTTTCCTGCACTGCATAATCCACCAGGAAGTCCTGTGCAAGTCTGTCTTGCAGCTTGATCACGTAGTGAAGGTAGTCGTAAAGCTTGTAAACTTCATTAGAGCAAGAGGACTTAACCATCATCAGTTCATTCAATTCCTTGAAGAAACTGATGCTGATCACCAGGACTTACTGTACCACTCTAATGTCCGTTGGTTAAGTTTGGGGAAAGCATGTCAGCGAGTGTGGGAGCTCAAAGGGGAGATAAGCTCATTTTTGGAGTTAATGGGGAAGGCTGGTGATTTTCCTGAGCTGAGCGACACAGACTGGCTTTGTGATTTTGCGTTCGCTGTGGACATATTGGCACACATGAACGTGCTGAACGAGAAGCTACAAGGGAAAGATCAATTTGTGCGTGACATGCATGCAAATGTGAAAGACTTCAAAACCAAATTGACTTTATTCTCAAGGCAAATTTCAAACAACACATTTGCTCATTTCCCCACACTAGCGACGCTAAAAGAGGCCTCTCAACATGCGAAGAAATACAGCAAATCACTGGATGTCCTGCACACAGAATTTTTCCGTCGATTCTCTGATTTTGAAAAAATCGAGAAGTCACTTCAGCTGGTGTCATGTCCCCTGTCACTGGACTCTGAAACAGCGCCGCAGGAGTTGCAATTGGAATTGACAGATCTGCAGTGTGACTCCATCCTAAAGGAGAGGTTTGACTCCTTGAAAGTGGATAAGTTTTATGCTTCACTCAATGAAACCAAGTTTCCAAACATCCGACAGTTGGCACAGAAGATGCTGGTGTTGTTTGGCTCTACTTACGTGTGTGAGCAGACGTTCAGCGTGATGAACATCAACAAAGCACGCCACAGATCCCAGTTAACTGATGATCACCTGAGATCGGTCCTGAGAATTGCCACAACTAAACTGACACCAAACTTCGATGCGCTGGCAAAAAGGGTGATCAACAACACTGTTCTCACTGAAACTGAATAAGGTAGGTAGGTTGGCTAATCTTTACTTTTTAGGTATTGAGTTTCATATGTAATTTATAACTAATATCCCAGCAAACAGAACGTTGGCACGATTGAATCATTGACATTTCAGCACTCCTTGAACAGACAGCGACTTAAGTGCATAGGCTCCTTGTTGCACGTTAATGTTTTTTCCTTTTTTGGAAACTCAGAGGGAAAAAAAATGTTTGTAACCTTTTGTACGCCTGTTTAGTTTTTCATTTGATTTGTCTGATATTTAGTTTCTTTGCTCCTCTGGATTTGTAGATGTCTTGGACTGCTTCCGGTTACCGACCTTTATCGCCTGGCTTTCGACTACGCTCCCCTGTCTCTGCCATGTACAGAACCCGGTTTTGTTCATTAAATGTTCTGATCTGCCTTTGTTTTTTATGTTTTATTTATTATACTTAAAATAAATGTGTATATTCATTTATTTAGTTTTTTTTTTCACAAATGTATGACAGTTTTAATAAAGTTGAATTAACGTAATCTTCTGTCATTTTTACTCTTCTAAGTGTACACTTGCTGGTATTTTGTTTCTAATTTACTGTTAGGCCCATTAAATAATACTAAGGATAAACAATATTTAAAAAGAATATAATTATCTGACTAATTAAAAATGAACCTCAAAACATAACAATGCTAAATGGGGGATATCTATAGCATAAATTAATTGTCAGAACGTCAGATGTTGCCATGTAAATGTGTTTGCTGGGATAATCTGCTACTGGGCCGGCCTGCTGTCAAATTTGCTCTAGACAGTGGTTCCTAAACCGGTTCCTGGAGGCCCCCCAACACTACACATTTTGGATATCGCCCTAATCAAACAGAACTGAATCAACTCATCCGCTCGTTAGTGGAGACTCCAAAACCAGAATTGGGTGTGTCAGTATAGGGAGAAATACAGGGGGGGGAGAGAGACAGTGACTGTTTTATTATACAAAGACTTTTACAAAGGGATGCCTTTTGGCTTTTTCAGTTAAAAGCAACCATTTATCCTGGGCTGAATGAAGAAATTGATTTAACTCCATTCTTGTATAATTATTTGTTTATGATTATTACTATTATTATAAATATTTTTTATTTATTTTTGTTGTTTATTTATTTATTTGTATTATATATATATATATATATATATATATATATATATATATATATATATATATATATATATATTTGTTTTTGTTTTTTATGTATGCCATATACTTCGTAATGGTTAACAATATTAGGTCCCCCGCATTGGTTCTTTTGGTTTCTCCCATTTCTACTGAGCAACTAAAAACATCTACACCTGCAACTAATTTCTACCTGACACTCTGAGGAAGGCTGAAGGCCGAAATGCATCAGTGTGAAGTGTTTTAGTCATTTTAATGTTTGTATTGTGATAGCCATGATCTGAATTAAGGCTTTTTAAATTTCTGGGACGGGACGACGTGCCTTGGACTTTCTTCTAGAGTACAATTTTCATAAGGGTTAATCAAATAGAGTGTAAATATACTAAAATACATTAATAAACTAGAATAACCTATTTTGAATTGAAATATTGTGATGAAGAGCAGCAATTGGCTACACTAAATATTTCACCTCCAAAAATAAGATTAAAGGGGTCATGACATGAGAAACCAAATTTGCCTTGATCTTTTGGTATATAAGAGGTCTTTGTATCATTAAAACGTCCTGCAAGTTTAATATTTTAAGACGTCCTCCCCATTCTAAACGAATCATTTATTTAATCAAACTCAAAATACAGCTCGTTCTGGATTCATGGTTAGAAGTGACGTGACGGTTAGAAGTGACGTAACAGCGTTTGCATATGACCGCCTCCAGCACAAGATAACTACGCTTTAAGCGCAAGACAACTACGCTCATTTCGTATCGCCGTGCGCCTCACAAGTGTTCAGTCGATGGACAGCGAGCTCTGACAGAGACTACTTGTGCACAGGAAAATTACGATGCCACACAGATGTGCTGTTCCTGGCTGTGGTCAAACAAAACCTCTGAATAAGCTGCCGAAAGATCCAGACGTCAGGGAAAAAAAATGGATGCAGTTTATTTTTTGCGGACGTTCCAGTCACAGCAGTGTTAACTTAAGCGTTTGTTCTGTACATTTTAAGGATGACTGTTTTGAGAACAAATCTCAATATGATGCTGGCTTTGCCAGAAAACTGTTGCTCAAAGATAAGTCCGTGCCGACTATTCTGGGAACAACGACGACGCTAAACTGTAAGTAATCTATTTTAAACTTTAAACTACTTTTTAAAGCGCAATTTCATTCATTATGAATAATCACAGTGTTTTTACTTAGTTTACTTGCATATTGTTCTGGCTGGGGGCGTCAATAATTGATACATAGGCACTGACGTTAGCCAGTCATAACAGTGGGCGTTAACACTGAAGTCTTAAATGGAAAACGCCCCCAAAACAGACTGTTTGAATCAGAGGATGAGAAACAGGGTGGGAAAAGGTCATAAATCACTAGATTTTAAAAGTTTTTCTTAAAAAAAAAATATATTAATACTATAATTGCACCTAAGGGAACATAATAATACAATAAAAAAAACCATGTCATGACCCCTTTAAGTCCCTTCAAGGCTGCTCAGAGCTTAAGTGAATCATGTCTGAGAACTAGTTTTTACATGAACCGTCCGAAAGAACCGACTTAGTAATAGACCGGAGTTCTCGTCGATAATTGAGGGAACCATTTATTTTAACCGGTTCCTTTACATAAAATGTCTGAAAGAACCGATTCACTCAAATGATTTGGATTTCCCAGAGCTACATGAGAGAAAAGCTCCCTTGACTCCATTACATTGTTTGCAATACATCTAGACAAAAATGCTTGTTGGGACTACTGCATTTATGCCTACATGGAATTCGTCTTCTAATTAATTAAAAATATATAATGTTCAATGTTGATATCATTCAGTTTTAACACTAAACCCAAAACACCTACAGCACAATATAAACAATAGCCAGGGCATTTACCTTAATCTGATGATTTGCACTGAATTGAATCAGACAGTTTTGTATAATCCGGGCATTAGCTGCTGGTAGCTAGCTTCAAAAACTGCTAGCTTCGCAATTTCGCGCTCTGTTATAAGAAGCCTTTGGAAGGCGCGAACCTAGTTGTCATGGCAACTGAATAAACAAAAATCTCGCCTGGTCAAAATGTACTCGTAAAGTACGTGTAAGTCAGACAAAAACAAAAATATGGAAAAACATTATATTTATTTGTATTCAAATTTTACAAAATACATTTAAATTTTGTGCGATCTACCAGCATTGCCTTTGCGATCGACTGGTAGATATCGATCGACGTAGGCTATTGGGCACCCCTGATCTAGACAAATGTAGTGTTTTACTTGTTGCGTTTGTAGCATTTTACCACACCATTGTAAAAATAGCCAAACTGATGACACACTACTGAAAAAAAATACAGTTAAGTTAGTCGCATCACTACTTTTAGTAAGTTAATCCCCAACACTGCCAGTGTCTAAATCCAGCAACTATGTCTGCAGATCTTTACATTGCAATCTCAAATCAAATCAAATCAAACCACTTTATTGTCACTCAACCATGGGTGAAAGTCTTCATGTCCCAGTCTTGCTGAACTCAATGCATCATGTTTCCTTGACTTATCTAAATATTTCCCAATGTATGTATTTTTTGCAAACATTTCAGTTGGCTGAAGAGGTACTTTGGTCAAAAGTTGAAAAAAGTAAAAACTCTCTTGCATCACATTGCCAAATTGTTTCCGCTTTTTATTTTTTGACGGGTGTTCTTTCTGAGAATAAAATCACCCAATTAAAAATCGTCCATATTGCTTGACAATAACAATTTCTGAGACCATCTGTCAGCGTTGAAGCAGTACTGCAGATAATGCACATATAATTGCATCTATTTATACTTTAATATAGCAGTACACAGTAAACAGCAAGCCTCAGTGGAACTGAAGCTTTTGACATCACAGTTTTTCATGCAAGCTTGTCAAAATATATCTATTTCGGTGTCTGCCACTAAGGTGGCATCTTAAACTTTTTTTTCTGGCACTCCAGAGAGATCTGAGGAAACACTTCATTGTATATCCTTCATTGTAAAATCCTTTTGACAATCTGAACATGAGATGTGAGTCAAGACTGTAAATTGAGTAATCAGAAATATGCATGTGGTTGCCTTAGTGAGCTAGTTCCTACATTATTATTTATTTTTTCATCATGATTGTTTACATTTTTTTACACACATATATATATATATATATATATATATATATATATATATATATATATATATATATATACACAGTGGTATGCAGGAATTTGGGCACCCCTGATCAAAATTTCTGTTGCTGTGAATAGCTAAGTGAGTAAAAAAAAAGGCATACATTTAAAGATGACACATTTCTTTAATATTTTAAGGAATATTACTTTTTATTTCCATCTTTTTTTTGTTTCAAAATAACAGAAAAGGAAAAGGGCCTGCATGATTAGTATTTAGTAACACCCCCTTTGGCAAGTATCCCAGCTTGTAAAAGCTTTTTGTAGCTAGCTAAATGTCTTTCAATTCTTGTTTGGGGGATTTTCGCCCATTCTTCCTTGCGAAAGGCTTCTAGTTCTGTGAGATTCTTGGGCCGTCTTGCATGCACTGATCTTTTCAGGTCTATCCACAGATTTTCGATGATGTTTAGGTCAGGGGACTGTGAGGGCCATGGCAAAACCTTCAGCTTGTGCCTCTTGAGGTTGTCCATTTTGGATTTGAGGTGTGTTTAGGATCGTTATCCTGTTGTAGAAGCAAATCCTCTTTTCATCTTCAGCTTTTTTACAGATGGTGTGATGTTTGCTTCCAGAATTTGCTGGTATTACATTTATTCCATTCTGTCCTCTACAAGAGAAATGTTCCCCTATGCCGCTGGCATCAACACAAGCCCAAAGCATGATCGATCCACCCCGTGCTTAAAAATCGGAGAGGTGTTCTTTTCATGAAATGTCTGCACCATTTTTTCTCCAAACACACATTTGATCATTGTGGCCAAAAAGTAATATTTTAACTTCATCAGTCTGCAGGACTTGTTTACAAAATGCATCAGGCTTGTTTAGATGATCATTTGCAAACTTCTGATGCTAAAATTTGTGGAGGACTCAGGAAAGGTTTCTTCTCATGACTCCTCCATGAAGGTCATATTTGTTCAGGTGTCGCTGCACAGTAGAACAGTGCACCACTACTCCAGAGTCTGCTAAATCTTCCTTAAAGTCTTTTGCAGTCAAACAGGGGTTTTGCTTTCTAGCAATCCTACGAAGAGTTCTCTCTGAAAGTTTTCTTGGTCTTCCAGTCCTCAACTTGAACTCCACCTTTCCTGTTAACTGCCATTTCTTAATTACATTACAAACTGAGGAAACAGCTACCTGAAAACGCTTTGCTATCTTCTTAAAGACTTCTCCTGCTTTTTCTCCGGCATCAATTATTAACATTTTCAGAGTGCTTGGCAGCTGCTTAGAGGAGCCCAAGAATGCTGATTGTTGGGACAAGGTTTGAGGAGTCTTGAGGAGTATTTATAAAGCTTTGAAATTTGCTGATTGTGACAAGCCACAGCCCTAACAAGCTAATTAAGGTCTGAGATCTGGGTAAAAGTGATCTGAGAGCTCAAATCTCTTGGGGTGCCCAAACTTTCGCATGGTGCTCCTCTCCTTTTTTCACTCTTTAATTGTACAAAACAATGGTGAAAAGAAAGTTTAATATTTAACGTTATGCCTAATGGAGTAATTGACAGACATGACATAAACGCACCAATGGTACGCTACCTCTTTTTAACTGATCAGAATTACAGTTTACGCACAGTGGACGATCAAAACTCCAAAAAATCCAATTGACTTGTTCAAATGAGCTATTAAAACTCCTACTGTCGAAAACTTAAAAAGTAAACAAACACACTCATAACCTGTCAAACACAACAGCACCACAATAGTGCCCTCAGATGACAACTGTTATGAATCTGAAATTAAACTTGAAAGATTTGCTTCAACTACTACACTATGAGAACATGTAAAATGATTGAAAGGCAAAAAAGCACATCAAAGTCTTCTGAATGGCTAATCAGAGAAAGTGTACGCAGGCCACGGTCAAATGTTTGTTTACTGTTTACACATAGCCATCACATTTATTTAATGCAGCTGATGCATTTGCTAAATGATACATTACAACGGATTGTTAGGAATATTTTGGATCTAGTCGCGATCTCCAATTCCCCGGTTCCGTTTTTCTATGTTCATGCCCAGTGAGGTGCAGTCGTGAGTCTGTGTCTCTGTAGACTTTGCGAAGGAAGTAGAAAGAACAACACACAGTCGGTCTGTATGCAATCTACTCAACGTTTATTACAGCAAGCATGTAATTTATATTCTTCATGAGACAATAAACAGCCAATAGTAAAGCGACAACAAGGCTTATGATCAAGGGGAGTAACTGGGTACTCTGGAGTAATACAGGAACAAGGCCATATACAGATGCCCCAGTCGTTATGCCATATGGTTGACCCTGTTCACCTCAAGAGGACAAGTATGACCTAATCAACTCACAGAAATATGTATGCTGCATAAAATGCGGAACATCATAAAGAGGAAGTGAGAAATGGTCAGCAATTGCTAAATATATTGACTCAATACGCATGCACTGCAGCCTGCATCTGGGGTCAACTGAACACACATGGAAGGTCAGAAGCACACACACACAGAGCAGAACAGCATGTACAATTTCATATTTCTCACAATCCCTCCTTTGATCATAAAATGATCACAATCATATCAAACATTGTACCATGCTGTTACGATGAGCAGGAAGGCAGACGAGGGGCGAGGCTCTAATTGCAGGGTTAACTTTATTGGACAGGGTGAAAACTAAATAGACAAAACCAAAACAAAGGAAACACCCGCACTGAGGAACATACAACGGTTTAACAGGCAGGATAAACATCACAAAACACGGAAACAAGCATCCATAAACATCGCCAATCGACAGGGGAATGAAGAAACAGCAGGGTTAAAATACACAGGAGACATGATGATGACAAAACGAGACACAGGTGAGAACAATGATGCAATGATGGCAGTGATGAGATCAGTGAATTGTGGGAAGTGTAGTTTTTAGACAGACAAGTGAAACACGGGGCAGACAACAAGGAAAACATGACATGGAATGTGATCAGTGACGAGTGAAACAGAAAACACGAGGCAGACAACAAGGGAATCGTGACACATGCTAAAAACATGGGAGCTTTAAACCCTCGTATCTTCTTCGTTCATTCTTAGGGGTCGATAAGCAACTTGAGGTGGTCTTACCACTAAGCTAAGAGAGCTGGAAATCATTTGTTTGATTAAAGCAATAAAACAAGGCCATAAGCAGGCGATGATGAAAAATACAAGCAAAACGCAGAATATGACCAATAAGTAATGTTCCAAAACCTGAAAAGAACTCAACATCCCCTTTGGCGCAGTCTTGTGACCTCTTTACTATTTCAGAAATATTTTTTATACCTTGCTCTATGATTCCACCTGTTCCATCCTTTTCTGGATATATGTACAACATGCTTCACCTACCATTACATAGACCCCTCCCTGTGCTGCAGTGAGCTGGTCTAATACCATCCGGTTCTGGAGCTCTTTCTTTATTCCCTCTAACACTTGTTCTGTAACATTCATAAACGTAACTAAATCAAACCTGTTCATTTCTACCTGATTCATAACATTTGCTACGCCAATGGGGGCAAAGAATGATTGAAAAAACTTGTCCACTCTGTTCCAAATTCTTTGGTCCTCTGGCGTGTAGTTCGGCTGTGTCAGAGTGGAGGGCGCCCTTTTTGTTCGGGTGTGGATGGTTGAATCCACATGTTGAATTGTTCCCACATGTGGTGTTTCTTCTCAGGACCTAGGGCTCCTGCGTTATGCTAGCCACTGACGCTGCGTGTTCAGCTCCTCCAGTGGGGTCGCACTCAGCAGTTACCTGTCGGTCCTTCCTCTGGTGCTGGCTTAACTCGGGATGCGTGAATCCACTGTTGCTGGAGGTCAGTCAGGACTATGTCACGGCTATGACCACTGCAGGACCCTGGTACCGGGGTTCCCCAGCCTTGAGAACGAGGACCATTCATTTGTTTCCACCGGGTACCCAAAATGCTGCCACACAAACCATTTAAATGTGGCGGGGGCATCTTCTATCCTAATTTCACCCTCAAATTCCGTCATGCTGATATCGCGAGACAGCTTTTCGCCTCGACCGAGAAATATCGTTAAGTTGTAATATCGCAAGATCTCGTCACACCCCTACCGTTGACCGTTGGCTGCCGTTAATTTTAATAGAAGTGGCCCATCTCTGCTAAATATTCTCTGGTAATAGTGCGAAAAACAAGTTAACGAAGTCATAATCCGTCGTTGTAGTCATGATTTGTGTGTAAGTGAATAAAACACTCAGTTCTTGTAGCGCCTCTAGTGTTCATTTCACCAGGAATCTGTAATCAAACGCAGAATACGGCACGTAAAAGTCAGTTTGCAAAACTTTTGAGTGAAGTTCATTTTCTGAGACTAGGTTGAATCTTTCAGACAAGGCTTTGTCAAACCAACATCAAATTTTGCCTTGATAAAATATATTTAGTTATTTTTGTTTCATCATTTAAAGCCAAACAAACTTCTTTTTGTGAAATGTCTTCCTTGAAAAGTGTGCTTGAGCAATATTTTAAGAATATGCCAATTGGTTTGATATTTTAACTGAAACCAAAACCGATGTCCATGCATTTGCTGTGGCGAAAATGCGTAAAAATTGAGTTCATGAAAATGTTTAGCCGTTTTGTCCAGAGATCATGTAAAATAAATGATCTGGCACCTCCACCACATTACATGTGATCTAAACATTTAAATATAAATAAATTAAAATAAAATACATAAACATATCAATATTTTACGACCCAGTGTATTGAGTTTTCCTACACATTTCATTCTATACCACAGCTGCAAAATCTAGATCTGATTAACAGAAACAGATGCAGGAATGAAGGACTGTACCTTCACATGACAGATGTGATTATTAAAGATACCCTTCAAGAACCCAGTATGTAGATCTCACATGAAATCTATATGAGCATGCGAGATGAGCCGAGGAGACTTAACCAAGATTGACAGTTCACAATCATAACTGAAAGATGAGGGGTCGCGTTCATGCACACGCCAGTGAAATCTATCTCCAAAAGGATGTCAGTTTGAGTGGAATTCAGTTGCATTGCTTTATTATTCGGTATGCATAAATTCTAATGCCTTTCATCATCCAAGCAAAGCTGGTGTAAAATATGCAATCCAAACATATATATATACAGGTGAAACTCGAAAAATTAGAATATCGTGCAAAAGTTCATTAATTTCAGTAATTCAACTTAAAAGGTGAAACTAATATATGATATAGACTCATTACAAGCAAAGTAAGATATTTCAAGCCTTTATTTGATATAATTTTGATGATTATGGCTTACAGCTTATGAAAACCCCAAATTCAGAATCTCAGAAAATTAGAATATTGTGAAAAGGTTCAGTATTGTAGGCTCAAAGTGTCACACTCTAATCAGCTAAACACCTGCAAAGGATTGCTGAGCCTTTAAATGGTCTCTCAGTCTGGTTCAGTTGAATTCACAATCATGGGGAAGACTGCTGACCTGACAGTTGTGCAGAAAACCATCATTGACACCCTCCACAAGGAGGGAAAGCCTCAAAAGGTAATTGCAAAAGAAGTTGGATTTTCTCAAAGTGCTGTATCAAAGCACATTAATAGAAAGTTAAGTGGAAGGGAAAAGTGTGGAAGAAAAAGGTGCACAAGCAGCAGGGATGACCGTAGCCTGGAGAGGATTGTCAGGAAAAGGCCATTCAAATGTGTGGGGAGCTTCACAAGGAGTGGACTGAGGCTGGAGTTACTGCATCAAGAGCCACCACACACAGACGGGTCCTGGACATGGGCTTCAAATGTCAAACATCTTACCTGGGCTAAAGAAAAAAGAACTGGTCTGTTGCTCAGTGGTCCAAAGTCCTCTTTTCTGATGAGAGCAAATTTTGCATCTCATTTGGAAACCAAGGTCCCAGAGTCTGGAGGAAGAATGGAGAGGCACTCAATCCAAGATGCTTGAAGTCCAGTGTGAAGTTTCCACAGTCTGTGTTGGTTTGGGGAGCCATGTCATCGGCTGGTGTTGGTCCACTGTGCTTTATTAAGTCCAGAGTCAACGCAGCCGTCTACCGGGACATTTTAGAGCACTTCATGCTTCCTTCAGCAGACAAGCTTTATGGAGATGCTGACTTCATTTTCCAGCAGGACTTGGCACCTGCCCACACTGCCAAAAGTACCAAAACCTGGTTCAATGACCATGGTATTACTGTGCTTGATTGGCCAGCAAACTCGCTTGACCTGAACCCCATAGAGAATCTATGGGGCATTGCCAAGAGAAAGATGAGAGACATGAGACCAAACAATGCAGAAGAGCTGAAGGCCACTATTGAAGCATCTTGGTCTTCCATAACACCTCAGCAGTGCCACAGGCTGATAGCATCCATGCCACGCCGCATTGAGGCAGTAATTAATGCAAAAGGGGCCCAAACCAAGTACTGAGTACATGTGAATGATTATACTTTTCAGAGGGCCGACATTTCTGTATTTAAAATCCTTATTTTTATTGATTTCATGTAATATTCTAATTTTCTGAGATTCTGAATTTGGGGTTTTCATAAGCTGTAAGACATAATCATCAAAATTATATCAAATAAAGGCTTGAAATATCTTACTTTGCTTGTAATGAGTCTATATAATATATTAGTTTCACCTTTTAAGCTGAATTACTGAAATTAATGAACTTTTGCACGATATTCTAATTTTTCGAGTTTCACCTGTATATATATATATATATATATATATATATATATATATATATATATATATATATTTAAAACTGCAGGGTGCTACATTGTTGTCACTTAACATCATAATGTTGCATGTAAGTGGCATCCATTTATCAATCTTGGTTTGGGTTATTTTGGATTTTTAATTCAATTTTGTGTACAAAAAAAGAAGGAGGCATTGAGTAATTTTGTGATACAGTATTCTGTGCAATGTGCTTTGGTTGTATACTGCACATTTTAGCAAATGTAGTACATCACCTGCATTATATGCATACATAAAACTCACATAATGTACACGCTATACATAATATATACTGCAGAAATAGTAAGAGTAGTTAGTTGAATATGCTATTTAACCGTCTCTGACACACATTACAGCAAAACCTTTCTTAATTTTTTTTATTTGGATGTGTATATTTAGTCAGAGATCTTTTGGAAATATAATACCATGCACTCTTTCTGATTATCAATGCATTCTGTAAAAATGTAAAATGTATGTATTTACAATTAAAGGAATAGTTCACCCAAAAATGAACATGTTCTCATCATTTACTCAACCTCATGCCATCCCAGATGTGTATGACCTCGCGTCTGCAGAACACAAACCAAGATTTAAGAAGAATATCTCAGCTCAGTAGGTCCTCCAATGAAAGTGAATGGTGACCAAAATACTGAAGCTTCAAAAGCTCATAAAGGCAGCATAAAAGTAATCCTTAAGACTCCAGTGGTTAAATCCATGACTTCAGAAGTGTGGGTGGGTGTGGGTGTGAAACAAATCAATATTTAAGTAATTGTTTTTACTATAAATCTCCACTTTCACTTTCACACACTACTTTTTTTATTTTTGCGATTTTCTGATTCACATTCTTCATGCATATTGCCATCTACTGGGCAGTGAGAAAAATTGCTCGTAAAAAAGGGACTTAAATATTGATCTGTTTCTCAACCACACCGACCGAATCTGCTTCTGAAGACATGGATTGAACCACTGGAGTTGTATGGATTACTTTTATGCTGCCTTTATGTGCGTTTTGGAGCTTCAAAATATTGTTACCCATTCACCTTTATAGCGAGGACCTACAGAGATGCATTTGGGCGAACTATCATCAGTAAAAAATATATTTTCAAGTAAAAATATCTAAACACCATTAAAACATTAAAAATGTGTTTGCAAGCAAAATTGCCATAAGACATTAAAACTTATATTTGAAATATATATATATATATATAAAACAAGTCTTGTTATCTAACACAATTTTGCTTCTTATGGAAATGTATCTTAAGGTAAAGATTATTAGATTTGTATTTATTTTATTTGATTTATTTTTAATGGAAAAAGTTTATTTGCAGTGCACTTGTTTAAGCAGGGAATAATCAACCAAACATCAATGATTTGCTTTCAACCCATTTTATTTACACTGAGCTATATACATTTCAACCAAGTATTGCAACTGACTTGTGTTGGAGATTGGAGTGTTTTTACTTCCCAAAAATTCCGCAGTGAAAGTCCATCAGAGCAGACAGACAGCATATTTACATGATGTACAGATTGTACCCAGACTGCATTTCTGTGTCATCTAATGGGAATGTTCAATGAAGATAAATGGGTACTGAACTAAACAATAAGCACAAGGACAGTTCAAGAATGGTCTCTCCTCTTGTGTCTTTGTCCAGTCAATGTCCACAAATTTCCCAGTAGGAGCGAATTCATTTGGTCTCAATGATTGAGTTACTGTCAATTTTCCTGAAGCTGGATACATCTTTTGGAAATACTGCATATCCATGGAGATGTTTGGAAAGGTCTGAACACCAAATATTCCTATGTAGAAGTATTTATTATGGATGATGTGGCAATATACTACCAATCAAAAGTTTGGACACACCGACTCATTCTTTATTATTACTGTTTTTGGCTGTTTAGAATTATAATAAAGTCATCAAAACTATGAAATAACACATTGAGGTAGGAATTACTGTGTGGTAACCAAAAATGTTAAACAAATCAAGACTTTCTGATACTTTTTATGGATATGTGTCGGCTTCTTTTCCTTCACTTTGGAGTCTAAATCATTCATTTCAATTTTTAAATGTTAGTTTTGTTAGGAACGTAATTTATATTGTCTAGAAAACCTTGAGAAATTAATTCAGTCAAGTGCGTCCAAACTTTTGACTGGTACACTATATACAGTAGAATGCATTTAATGAATTTCATGAGTTTGCTCAATATGGCACAAAAGTTTACTGTCTAAAGTTTTAAATCCATGTCGGTGAGATACACAGTAGTGTGGTCCAAAAGTCAGAGGCCACATTAATGCAATTCAAAATCAAATTCACAGCAAAATATGACCATTTTTGTCTTGTTTTACAGTAAAACATATCTGAATATGCTTAAAACAGTATACTTTTTATTGAGAATAAAAATGGCTTGAAATATTTAAATGTTTAGAAAAAAAAAATCCAACAAAACTGAGCGGGGTTTTTATGCTTAAACAAGAAAAAACATTTGCAATGGAGTCCGAAAGAAAAACTTGATTCAAAGGGAAAACATGTTAATTTACCGCATTGGTGAAGTTGTTGTTGTTGTTTTATTAAGCATAAACCACTCCGGGGAGAAAAGGGGAGAAAAATGCATATATATAAAAAAATAAAAAAACATTTTATTCCAAAAATAATACTTTATGTCTTATAGAATTGTGCTTCTCATGCAAAAAAAAAAAAAAAATCACTATTTTTATTTTTTTTTTTTTTTTTTTTCAGAAAATCCTTCTAATCAAATAAGCTAAATTACTGCACATGAGATGCTCTTTGGAGCATTCTCACATAAGGTTTTGCACTGGCATGATATTTGGAGTTTACACCAGCTTGAGTGCATGCTGATATTAAAGCAACAATGGGATGTACCAAATGCAAAGTCTTTAATGTTTAAATTCACTTTCAGTTAACTTTTCCACTTAAATGTGTGTGCTGATAATTTTCGCAATGACAAAGAAATATATACCAAAATAAAAATGCAATGCATTCTAGTAGTCTTTTGGACTTTTGGAACTCAATGTTCAAGAAAAAGTTTCAGGAAGTTCAAATGAGCTTTTGGGCACCACACTGGTAAAGGTCCTTTTTCTATAATGGTTCTGTCACATCCCAATGTCCATTTGCACCACGGCCACTCCAGGTGGAGCCTCTGCCACCTTCCTGTCCACCAGCTTGGCCAGGTTATGAATGGATGGAGTGGCCCTAAACAAGAGTTTCTTAAGTCCAGTGCGGTACTCCTGCCGGATCAAACAGTACAGCACCGGGTTCAGGCAGCTGTTCGTGTGCGCCAGGCATACTGTGATGGGGAACGCATAGGCCTGCGCGTTATAGAACGCGTTGCTGAAGGGCACCAAATCGAATTTGATTAGCACTCCCCAAAGCGTCAGCGCCTGGTTGGGCAGCCAGCACAGGAAAAACGACAGTACCACAATGGTGACGGATTTAGTGACTTTGGAGCGGCGCTTGTGGCGCCCTCTCTCACTGTCCGACCCTGGAATGCCGCTGACACGCCGCCGCAGAACGAAGCGCAACAGGAGGAGATAACAAACGCAGATGATGACCAGAGGAATCACGAACCCCAAAAGGACCTTTTGGGTCTGATAGAGACCCAAGAGCATCTGTGGATCCCAGCTTCCAGAGTCCGAAAAGCGCACCAGGCACAGCTCGTCATCAGACAACTGCGCCGTGGTGGAGTAGACCGCGTGGGGGGTGGTGGCCACCACGGACACGACCCAGATACCCAAACTGGCCCATTTCACCTCAACCGAAGCCGTTTTGGGACTTTGCATCCGTAGGGAAGAGGACAGGGAACAGTAGCGTGCCACACTCATGGCCGTGAGGAAGAAAACACTGGCGTACATGTTCATAGTCGTCACCGAGCTGATGATCTTGCACATCACCTTTCCAAAAGGCCATCGGAAATCCAAAGCGGTATCCACGGCCCAGAAAGGCAGAGTCAGGACAAACTGCAGGTCGGTTACAGCCAAACTCATGACGAAGCAATTGATAGAGGACTGCTTGAGTCTATGGCGCGACTGGAGCAGATACAGAGCCAAAAGGTTCCCGACTAGCCCCAGCGCGCACACGATCAGGTAGACAAGCGCGATCACAAAGCGCATGGCCATGCTCGAGCTGTCGCCGTAGAGCTCCGGCGCGGACTCTTTGGAGAGCAGTTGCAGCCAGCACCGCAGGGAGAGGTTCTGTAGAGATCCCGCGGTCCGGTTCCACAGGGCATCGCCGTCATCTAACGCCGGTCCGCACGCCGCCAAACCCGGTGACAACGCGCTCCCGTTCCCCTGCATGGCGCAGCTTTACGCACCCACACACGATGTTTACCAGTACTGATTTCTTTAATATCCCATATACGCAACGCGAGTCTTCTTTACATGCATCCTAGTGTTGCATCTTGCGATGTAATATACTTCTGTGCGCTGTTTAAACTATGAAAAATAGATTGCGCTGCGTACATCTGGCACCGGTTGTGCTGTTTCTTTCTCCGCTGACTGTCTCTGCCTTTAAATGTGCTTGTGGAGCGCTCGCAGAGCTTATATGGGGGAAACTGGGGCTATTGTGTCACATGGGGAAGTTGTCACAAGTGATGTATTTCATGAATTACTAAGGTTTTGAATTAGTAGACTAACTGATGCCCAAATGCTTGTTTTCTAGTGGTAAACAAACTATGCTGGTTTCAATCACATATTTCAAAATTGATGCATTCCAAAAATAGATACGATATTTAACCTTAAAAATGCTAAAATAAAAAAGCCTATTTTATGTCTTTAAGATCTTTGCTTGATTTGTTTCATGTTTGTCGAGCGCGCGCGTGTGTGTGTGTGTGTGTGTGTGTGTGTGTGTGTGTGTATTTATCACTTTGTGGGTACCAAATGTCCCCATAAGGATAGTAAAACCCGAAATGTTTGACCTTGTGGGGACATTTTGTCGGTCCCCATGAGGAAAACAGCTTATAAATCATACTAAATTATGTTTTTTGAAAATGTAAAAATGCAGAAAGTTTTCTGTGAGGGTTAGGTTTAGGGGTAGGGTTAGGTTTAGGGGATAGAATATAGAGTTTGTACAGTATAAAAACCATTATGTCTATGGAAAGTCCCCAAAAAACATGGAAACAGAACATGTGTGTGTGTGTGTGTGTGTGTGTGTGTGTGTGTGTGTGTGTGTGTGTGTGTGTGTGTGTGTGTGTTGTGTGTTTGTGTGTGTTTAAAGTAGGTAATGCGCTATGTATCATGAACTTATAATGAACTATATATTTTAAACCTTTTATTAATGTTGTTTAATGTTTATTCATAAAGACTTGCTCATTGTTAGTTCATTAAGTGTTAAATATTGTTAACCCATACAACTTTTAATTAAAAAATGTAAAAGTAGTTGTTGAAATTAGCATGAACCAAAACTAATAAATGCTGAAAAAATTATTGTACACTAGTTTTAATGGATACAACCTTATTGTAAAGTGTTTATTTATTTACTTTAGATAGTATTTTTTTATGTCAAAATTGTATTAATAATCAACATCGTTCCCGTTGTGTCAACTTACCCTGCTGGGGCATGTTGTCACAAAAGGTTAATGTGTTTTCAGTGAGCTGCACTGAAAATAAAAATGCCTAAAAAAAATCTGCTTTATGTGGTCTCTTTTAAATAACTGATTTTATTCAAGTCACAAACATTATTTCACATCACTGAATCAATCTAAATACTTCAGGTTACACCAGCAAAGCCAATTTCAAAGGTTAGATTGGATAGAAATTGCTGGTGACACTTGCAGGTTTTTTGTGTCAGCAGAAATTGATTAAAATAAACCTCCCTAGGGTAAAACGTGGGACAACTTGCCCTGATCTCTGTGAGAACATACAAACATCCACATAAAAGTTCCCCAAATCTGTTATACATTCCAAAGATATGAATTTGGACATAAAAAAAAATGAATTACTCATCAATGTTCACATGAAAAAGCCTTTTCTGACTAAAGCATTGTAACTGGAACAGATCTGAATGTATTAACTTGATACAGGGGCATACATAGATTCCAGGGGGGATGGGGGGAGGTAACCCCCTCAATAATCTAAACAATTCTACCCCCATTATTTATACCATGATCATTGGAAACATGGGTAAATGCTTCATGCTGCAACCCCCCGACGTTCATGCCAAATCTACGCCCTTGACTTGATACCTCAGTTTATTTATTTTGGGGGATGACTTATTCCAAGAGGAATTAATTTGTCCTAAAAAACAGTTTGTCCTGAAAATCATCTGTGTGTGATCTTTTAATAAAATATTCTCAGCATGCATAGTCCTCATATTTTTATAGGTCAAACATTCAAAAATGTTTTTAATTTTAATTCATTTGTTCTTTCCCTATGCATCTACATTTAGCAAACAATGTTTCTCTGTTGAACAGCTGTGTCAGGCCGCGGACCACGAGGGGAGAAGGGGCTCTTAACCGACCGCCTGGAGCGGTCAGGGCCGCTGCCAGGGGCACAGGAGTCGCCTACCGGCCGCTGAAACACAGCAGGGTTTAAGACCGCCGACCGCGAGCGGGGAGGGGCTCTCTGGCGACCGCCTGGAGCGGGAGAACCGCTGCCAGGGGCGAGAGAGACCCCTTCTGTTCCCCAAGAACGTGGCGGGGCATTCCGTCCGCCAGGGGCCGGAGGACTGCCTCTGATCCGCTCGGAGAGGCACGGCTGTCGTCCGATAGAGGGTGGAGGATTGGCCGAGGAACAAGATGCAGTGTATCGGTGAACTGGCAAGTTTTTTTTTTTCATCTCTCTCTCTCTCTCTCTCTCTCTCACTGTCGCTCTGCGTTGGCCTTTTCCCTCTTTTAAATTTTACAGTGTTTTTTTTTTGGGTGGGGGGGGGGGGGTACTACACTGTTACAAGAAGTACCCCCCCATTTTAATTATTTCTGTTTCCCTCCCTTTGTTCCCTCCCTCGTCCATCTAGCACTTGCTTGCCTAGGAAAACATTTGAAAACAGCATGGTTGCCAAAACAAGTTTGGTGAGAACGGCCCCTTATTTCCGTCTTGTCTCATTTAGTGCTGTTTTTACCCCCCTAAACCTGCTGTGCCAAGATTGGTCTCGTGATACGCAAGAACCAGCAGTGCTAATGATGTCAAACCTAACGGGACACACTTCTACACTATTCAATGGCATTTTGTAGTGTAAGTAGTGCGAGTAATATGTTTACACTGAAAATGCAGCAAAAAGAAGTGTAGTTTAAGTAACCGGATGAAGCATTTTTCAAACGCCAATATGGAGTGTGAAATGTTGGACACTTCATGCACTCAGTGCACAAGGCTTGATGGGGCAGAGTTACCTGGCTGCGTTGCTGGTCTGACAACACAGTTGTAAAAAATGAAGAATGTACAGCTAGTGAAACTTCAGTGGATTCGTTACCATCACCCCAATCTGAAAATGTGAATATGTACGGCGGCAACACATCACATGCGTTTGAAACGTCACTTCCATCAGCTGTTAAACGGCGAACGCTTCCGTGTAGTAAAAAACATTAAGTGTTCCATTTGGGACGATAATACACTTCTATTACACTACCACAATTCATATACTACATGGCTGAGCGCATAGTATATTTTGTAAGTGCATAGTGTATAGCATAGTAATATTTCATTGTAACAAATTGACCAAAAGTGTGAAGACTTGAGGGGTGTTGATCACATTATAACGGCTTTAATTTCAGTCTGGGCCTCACAGAAAGCTATAGTGTGTCTTCAGAAGACTTGGAATATACATAGACTACTTTTATGATATCTTTATGGTGCTTTTTGTCCTTTTTGGAGCTTGAGCTGGAGGTCCACTTATGTGCAAGGATGTGCAGGGACTATGCATTATGGTTTAAAAATAAATAAATAAATAAAAACTTATGAGAAAAAAACCCCAGTCAAGCATCTATTAATGCACATTTCACACTTCAGCGAGTTCTGTGGAGTTTGATGGTCAACATTCGAAAATGGGTCAGCATTCTCATAAGTTTAAATTGTGCTTATTGGTATGCAAAGGGAACATGGAACTAGAGAGAGAGGTAGGAACTGGCGAGAGATCAGAGAAAAAGAGAGAGCTAGAGAGAGGGAGAGAGAGAGAGAGAGAGAGAGAGAGAGAGAGAGAGAGAGCAGTCAGTCGTACAGTCTGTGGTGAATGTCGTGTCCTTCCTCTCAACCCTGTTCTTTGAGAGGAGCTTCTTTAATACAGAACAAACTACTTCGCTCTAGGGTCCATGGACACATCGACTGATCATGCTCAAGGTTTGGGGTCGATTAACTTTTCTTGGTTGCAGATGTGTTAATTGAGTTCATTTCAGGACAGCTTCCTTTGACTGCACAGTCTGTGAGATATTTAGGCAGGGATTGAGTGTACTAACAGCAGTACCTACTCCTCTCCTTAAACAATTGAGGCTGGGGTATATTTGCACTCAAGCAGTGCTGGCATAACCTTGTCCATGTGCTCAAACACTTGTCATCCATCTTTATTCCTATCCCCTAGTGGAGGCTGGTTTCCATACACAATTTTCCTGCCTTTGCTAATTTGAACAAACTATTAGTTAAAAAAAAATGAACTCTCGCCTCCCCATTCTTAAATACAAAATCTTTGAATTAATACATTAGAATGAGTTAAAAGGAGAGTAAAAAACACCAATGAATAGGACGGATAAAAACGTTTGCACAATTAAACCCCAATAAATATTGCAAAATGGAACACAGTAAAATACTGTGATGGAGATGGCACTCCATCATAGACTAGATTTAGTCATGATATGCACAGAACCCAAGATCCCAATTGGTTTGATTTGGAATACTCCAGTAATATCTTAATGGATAAACTGATTGTCACTGCCTGTCTCCCTAATGTTTTTCCTAGGACTCTAATTTTGAAGCTTTCCCCTGGACTACATCTCCCAGAATTCACTGCCCTCATCACTTCCTTCTGTTCCTCATCATCCTCACCTGTCTTCCATTCCCTCATTAGTTCCTTTTGTGTATAAATACCCTGAAATGAATAAAACTGGAGGGTTTATGGTGTTCCTTGTGTTATCCATGTTGGTATTACCATCATCGTCATTAAATCCTGCAAATTGATCCATCGTCTCATCTCTACATGCAACACGTGACAGAAGAACTGACCAACAAGATATATACCTGCAGTGAGAATCCTCCTCCTCGAACAAGAGGACCGGCCAGTTGAGGATCACGTGCGTGATTTTCTCCAGCTGGTGAATTTGGTGCACTATGGAGATCACTCTTGTTGTTTTCTTCAGGGCTGGTCTTAATAGTGCACTAAGGAGCTAATGCCTCCAGCGAATCCTCACTGGATGCAGCTCAAATTCGTGGAGGTGGCTCTGCAACATAGCGGCTCACCTTTCACTGTGGCTGTGGAGGATGAGGACTTTGTATCTCCTCCCCAGCCTTCCATGCTCCTTCCTCAAAACCTGCCATGGTTATCGAGATAACGCCAATGCCTGTTGCCCTGTCCCGTCCCAGTGCCTGTAGCCCCGCCCATCCCAGAACCAGCTCTCATGGAGCTTACAGTCCTTGAATTGATTCCCACCCTGACTAACCTTCATCCTCCACTGATTCCATCCAGACCCTCAGTGTTGCTGGTTCCGCCAGCACCCTAGCCCCTCCTCCTCCCTATGATCAGCCGGTTCCCCTATCGGCGTCACCAGGTCCCTCATCCCTCTGGCTCCACCTCGGTCCACCGAACCTTCGGCGTCACTCTGGCCCTTAGAGCATCGGCTACTCTCCCGACACCAAGTTCCCTGGCTCCACCCCTCAAGCCTCTCACGGCTCTGCTCCCTTTGGCTCTGCCCCTTGAGCCTCTTACAGCTCCAGTTCCCTTGGCTCAGCCTCCCAGGCCTCCTGACACTGTCCCTGCTCTGTGGTCACCTGTTTCCTCCTGCCCTCTATCTTTAGGCGCCAGGAGTCGCCTCTTAATGGGTGGTGGTTATGTCACATGCACTACACACAATACGTGACCGCTATAGGAATTTGAGCTATTTTCTAAAAGATTCTTTAAAATCTTATTGATGTTCAACACAATTTTATTTATATGTATATAATATATAATATATATATTTGTATTAAAGTCATGCTGGGAAATATGTGTCGTAAAGGATCCAGTTTTCTTTTCATGTTGGAATCCTGCACTGAATAAAATTTGTGGGGTTTATTTAAAAAAACCTAGGAAACAGTTTTATAGTAAATTTAAGAGACCATAATTTCAAAAACGTCTACAATTCTTTGTGAATTTATTCAGACAAGTTTGAATTGCAATACTCTGTTTTAAGTAAATTTCACTCTTTGTTTCTATTTGAATATAGCCCTGAACTCATCCATGCATTAAAAATGTTTAGCATTTCAATGATTTTTAACGTATTTAGTCATGCGCCACATGATGTAATTAAATTATCAAATAGATGTGACATTTATTTGATAAATGTAAACAGAAGTAATGTCTCTCTCTTTGGCGTAGGCCCCGTCTGGCAGTCAAAGGGAGTTGTACCCCGGAACCATCATGTCCTGCTGGAGTAGGAGGCAGGGGCGAGAAGCCTACCCCCGTGCGGGACAGGGCTCAACTGGTGGTGGTGGGTTGGAGGAGGTTGCCGTGTTAGCACACTGAAACAGCAATGTGATAGATTGTGAGCAGACTTATAAAGCAATGGCTTACATGCGATTGGCTGGGAATTACCCAGCTAATGATGTGATGATGTACAGCTGCTAGTCTTCCCGCTAGAACTACGCTCCACTTCCATTTCTATTTGGAAATTCTTTGTCTTCTAAAAAATCTAGTTTTTGTAGAAATGTCCCAATATTGGATCCTCTAAGATCACTTGAAATTGATTAGTCAAAACAAATAATATCTTTAACTTGAAAATACATTATTTTTAGGTAACCTGACAAACCATTTTTATAGTGATTTCCAAAATCAATACACTGAATTAAGCTAAGAGAAGCCATGTAGTTCTGATTATAAAGCTTTTATTAAGAGAGACTGCACTAAGGAACACCAAATTAGTTGCTAGTTCTTTGTGTCTAATATACTGATGAATAAATGACTCGTAGCTCCGTTCTAGATTAAACTTTGATTTCACCATTAAATCAAGCCAATATCTTCACTTATCAGTTGGCCAAATATCAAGCTATGACTCATCGGATTTAATTTTCAGCAAATTGATTAATTTGTATTATAATATGTAACCTAAATAATGCAATTATCTCTAAAAACTCATTTTAAAAGCTCAAATAAGGCCATAAATGGAGCCCTTTTCACAAATAAACATTTATCAATGTATTGCACATTGTGAATGTGATCTGCCGAGCCATTATTAACAAGAGGCTTTTCAAATCTCACTGGCATTTTATTTTACCACGACTGGTATGAAGCAGTACCCACACAGCATTTACACACAATACCAGAGGTAATTTATTTACAACTGAAATGAATCGACATTCAGAAAACAATAAATACAAAATATTGAAGTGGCTTAGCATCTTCTATCTTTTTGAGATTCTTCTAAAGCCATTTACCTTGAGAAAAAAAACCCTGTTCTCAACTCTTTCTGAACCCCTGAAAAATTAGCTATGGGGGTTTTTCAGAGCTATTCCTTAGTAAAATTATATATACTCAATCAGAGGTGGACAAAGTACACAACTCCATTACTTGAGTGAAAGTATAGATACTACTGGTCAAATATTACTCCATTACAAGTGAAAGTTGTAAAGATAGATTTTTACTTAAGTAAAAGTACAGAAGTACTTGGTTTTAAAAGTACTTAAGTATCAAAAGTAAATTTCCTTTTTTATGTCAATGCATTGTTTTATTATAGTTGCATTGTTGTATGTAATACTTACAATACCTTATGCCTCTGAAGCAACCTACTGAATACACTGACTAGCTATAGAAATGAATCAACTGAATTGACAAAAAAGACAGCCATAATCATCTTAATTGTTTTTATTTAACACTCCTACCCACCCCCACAAAAGCAGCAGCATGGTAGTGTTCTCACACAGCTCTGGCGGTGTGCACACATCTATGTGTATACATTCATGCACATTAAAATCAAGCGGATGGTGAAATTGCTGTAAATACAGACATGACCGTGCACTTTGGCTGTAAGTCCAGGACTAGAAAAGACTGTTTATGAAGGTATAGGTTTCATACCTATATATGATAAATGCTCTCTCTGGCTCAGCGGCAGCACCAACGCAGATTTGAATGTTCCGGAATGATTTTTGGCAAAGGTTTTATAGACAGGCGAATCGTTATCATTTAGGAAAGAGATCGAGTGGGTGTTTGAATCGAGATCGTGATTTAATCGTGCAGCTCTACACATGACTGTAGTAATTATGCAAGGTAACAACAACAAAGATAAAAACTATAAAATTACAAGATATTAACTTATTTAACTCTTAAGCTCATTTACATTGGAATTCATGCTTTTGCATGCTAACTAACTTGTTGATCCTTACCCATGCGATAGCGGTGTATCCACAAGGTGGGGAAATCCATACAAAATAATTTGACCGACCATACTTCATACTGAAACTTTCAGATCTCAGATAATTTCAAGATATGTAAATGTAAGATTTTCAAAGCTGCTACATAGTGACGACTTTCAACTCAAGGAACTTGATAGAATTGTAGTGGAGTGAAAAGTACGATATTTGTTTTTCAAATGTAGTGAAGTTATAGTCACCAGTTTCCAGAAAAAATAATACTCAAGTAAAGTACTGTTACTCAAAAGGTGTACTTAAGTACAGTAATTAAGTAAATGCATTTCGTTTCAATTATGCTTTTCAAAATGTCAAAGGTATAACTAGTTGATAAATAACAACTTAAAGAAACCCGCAGGGATGAAGAGATGTTCATCAAGGTTACACTGCATTTTGTAGAACCCAAGTAGACTGAAAGCCGGTGGTGCTTTGTTTCGATGCAGAAGGACTGACCTCCTGAGCTGGCGGAAACAGGGGTAATTGTTATTCCTTGCTGCCCTCATCTTCACCTCTAAAGCTTATAAAAAATGCATTTCTGCACTTGAAACATGCATGCACGTTGGAGCAAAGGCAGTGGTGCTTTTTAACAAACTGACACCAACAAATGCCCTTTACCATTGTTGATTTTACAGTGTCAACGTGTGCAGTAACTCCACGGGTCCAATTATACAGATATTTCCATTTTCAAGCAACAGCTTGAGAGTGATTAAATGCCTCTGAGAACAAACTGCAGCTTTCTTTTCTGGTTATTTATGCAACCATAAATAGTTGGCAGCCACTTGTTGTAAATAATAATCAGATCAGATCGTGAATCTACTGTATGGAGACACAAAAATCGTTGTTTAGAATTCAAGAACCATGCTTGACCGTGAGTCACAGTGCTTTAGAGAGTTCTGCGCACTGAACAGAATGAGTTATAGAATACGATTACAATCAAACACTAATTCAGAGACCTCTCGAGTCAAGTTTATTGCAGTATTAACACAAAAGGATCTGCAACATGAAGTTTTTGCGAGGACATGTTGGACCTCATATATGAGCTGAAATTGGTCTGATCGGGTTGTCTATGCTGAGACTGAGAACTGAATATTGGGTTTGGCAAATGCAAGAGCTAACATTTAGTGACCAGAGTTGCTGTGGCTACATGCAGTTGCTTGATTTTCCACAAATGAGATTTGCTGTCTATTCATCAAACGAGATCATCAAACAGCTGAGGCAAAAGTGATCTTGGCAGAGTGACCAGCAAAATGCTTGGCAGGAATTTTCCTCTTGTTGCGATGTACAGCGTTGGGCCAATTCTGAATGATTAATCTCTTCCCTAAGGCTTAAAACGCAGGCCAAAATCCATCTAAGATTTGGCGCAACCTTGTTGATACATCTGTTTGCTAGTCTCACCCTCAGATCGCACGCCTGCCGCCCGCTCGAAGTCTGTTCACTTACCGTCACATGCATTTTGCACACAAAACAGCAAGCTCTGAACCCATTGGCTGGGCTTACCCAACTTCCAGAACTAAAGTGCACAGGGTTTTTTTTTAATTGTTTTTATCAGTCTGCCTCAAAACTAAACTGTTTAAAAATTGGCTACTAGAGTGATACAATGGCCACTTAATCATTGGATTTACCAAAGCTTGTCAAGTTAAAACTAATTTGTACTTACTTGGCGAACAATGAAACATGTTTTTTGTTGCGCTAAGGTTCGTTTTGCTGTTCGCCCACATTCTTGAAAATCTTGACCGTGGAGAACTTGGCTAGTGGAAGAGCATTGATGATTGGTTAAAACGAATTGTTGGTGCAGTTTGGAAGTCATGTTCTTTATTTATTTCCACAACAACACCACACATATTCAAATTATTTTGCCTCTAGTTTTTTCAGGAGAAAGAAAGTTTGACTTCTTCCATTGCATAAATTTGGCTTTAGAGGCAAAACTGAGTTTTTTTCTGAATAATGGCTGCAAAATAATCAGTACTTTTAAAGGACATGATTTCTGACCACCAGGTCTACGCATATTTTCTGCTATTTTTTTCAGCGTTCTCTGTAACATTATGGGGAGACTGCTGCGCCATTGTTTGAATTATTCCTTTTTACACGCCAGTCTTTTATTGTGGTATAATCTATTCCAGATAAACCCGCCCCTAAAAAGCATAAAACAAAATGAACTGTGACTGGTCACTTTACATGTCGGTCAGACAGTCTCGTCCTGTTTAAGTGGGCAGTTCTTGGCCAGAATAAGTTGCAACATGACCAGCCTTTTGCCGATAGTCAATCCCGCCTATTCCTTCCTGTCTTTATGATGATGCAGTCCTTTCTCTGGGTGCGTTATCCAGTTCAGTGTGGCTGCGTGACCTGCTATGGGGTCGCCGTTGTGATGCTCGTGGTCTCCGTGGCTATGGTTGTTAAGCAGGAGGTCCATGTCGGCATACTCAGGTCTGAGCCGAAGTTTTGCACGAAGGGAAGAGGACATGTCAGCATCCCTTTCCACAGAGAAGCCGGCCTGCATGCTGTACACCTCCATCACAGATCGCAGTGACCTTGACTGAACTGTAGAAGAGATGGGAGGGTGAAACAGACCTTGTAATGATTCACTTCTAGTTTGGGCATTAGTGACTCACAGTTGCATATTCAGTGTGCTTAGTCTCTGGGCTCCAGGCGATTGTTTTCAGATTCAGCTAGGCCTTGAGCAATGTCAGCAGTAAAATCTTTCATTTATATGTACATAGAATCAATGTTAAATGTTCGCCCACAAGCTCTCTTATGCATAAATATACACAAAAAAATGGATCTTGGGTGGTTTTACCAGCTAGGTCATCGTAAATGTCTGGATGTGCTGCAACACTCTGAGATGTTGTTCCTTTAAGACCTCTTTCAGCTTACCTGTGAGCTGTACTAACCTTTGGCAGTGCTGAAGTCCGCATGGTCAGTGGCTCTCCTGTGGGAGATGGGCTGGAGGCTTGGGATCAGAATGAGAGAGAAAGAGAGGACCAGCACCTGGGAAAAGAAGAGAAAGTAAATAAACAGGTACGAGGGTCAGCTTATGTTCCATATCCTTTGAATGTGTTTTCTCTGATCAACACCATCATTAAAATAATCATCCTCATTCTCCCTCTTGTTCTCTTTTTTATTTCTGTAGAACATCTAGACCCCTACATAGGGATTTAATGCAGGCAGTACAAAATCTACTTACATGATACTCTTTCCTTTTCCCTCCTTATTTTCCTTTTCTTCCTTTGTCAATTCTTCCTTTCTTTATACCGTTCCCTTCCTTCCTTCCTTATTCCTTTAACTTCTTTGCTTATTTCCTTCCTTCCTTCCTGCCTCCCTCCCTTCCTTCCATCCTTCCTTCTTTCCTTCCATCCTTCCTGCCTGCCTGCCTTCCTTCCTTCCTTCTTTTCCTTCCTTCCTAACTTCTTAAACCCTTAATACGTTTGTCCCTTATTCCTTTCACTTCTTTGCTTATTCGCTCCATCATTCGTTCCTACTTTTCGATTCCTTCATTCCTTCCTTCCTTTATCTTTCTTCTTCCTTCCTTCTTTTATCATCCTGCCTTCATCCCTAATTTCTTTCACTTTTCCCTTCCTTGCTTCCTTCCTTCCTTTCTTCCTTCTTTCTTTTTCCTTTCTGCCTTTGGTTTTTCCATCCCTCTCTCTGAAGTTTCTATTCCGCACACGAATGCTCCCACTGATTTTTACTCCATATTCACACGCTCTCTGCCCACAGTTGTTTTCTTCCCGACTGCTCCCGTTCCTGCAAACCCCCATATGTTTTTTCCTGTTTTCCATTCCTGCCTTTGTCACTTATTTCTATAACTTCTTTGCTTATTTCCTCCCTCAGTCCTTCCTACTTTCCCCTCCCTCCCTCCCTTCCTTTATCTACTTCCTTCCTTCTTTTCCCTTTATGGCATCGTTCCTAATTCCTTTCACTTCTTTTCTTATTTCCTATTTTCCTTCCTACTTTTCCCTCCCTTCCTTCTAGAAGTCTGCACGGGACTGGTTTTTCCATCCCTTTCCCGCAAGTTTCTATTCTGCACACGAACACTCTCACTTAATTTTACTCCATATTCACCCACACTCTGCCCGCAGTGATTTTCTTCCCGACTACTCACGTTCCTGCAAAACTGCATTTGTGTTCCACATAAAGCCACACAAATAGTCAACATGTTTACAGAAAGAACATTTTATTTCCTGAAATCCTTTCTTCATTTCCCTCCTTCTTTCCTTCTTTCCTTCCTGCAATCGTCTCTTATTAATTTAAAATGTTCTCTTCTTTCCTCCCTCCTCCCTTCTTACTTTTCCCTTCTTTTCACCCTTCTTCCTTCCTTCCTTACTTCCTTCATTCCTTTCAGAAACTGATCAAAATCTGCCATCTTGAAGGACATCAATTCTTCTATTGACGTATCAATTTAAAAGCACAGTGAGGAGGCGAGGATCGAAGATGTGGGAAGCTTGACGGATGACACTTGAGCGAGGAAGCCAAGGAGCATCACATGTTGTTATATTGTTGAAACTTGATTAATTGATATTTTCAGAATAAATCCAAATAATTCAAAATGCACTGTTAAAGTATGTAACAAGTATGGTTTATTTAAACCGCAAAGGTAAACATGAATTAAAACTGTTCTGTCAGATGTGAAGGAGGAGGAGAATTTACACGCACGCCAGGTGCTTCGATCAAAACGTCTTCCGCATAAGATGCTCCTTGGCATTTTTTCTTTTCCTTGAATTTACTTTTGTTAATCACAAATCATCTCAGCCTGTTCGTAGTCAGTAATATTACAAATGTCCCAAGTAATATCCAGACAGTTCATTAATTTTATCTCGATGGCATCACTGTTCATTTTAATTTAAACTCCCACACAGTGCCTCTCAAGCCACTTTCTGACTTTTTCATTCATCTGCACCAGGCAGATTCATTCTTGGATTTATTAATAAAGCCAATGTAATTGTATCGGCCAGTGCATCTCAATGATGCAGCAGAGAGCTAGCCAGTGAATGGAACCAAATAACACTTCGTGATTATTATGAATTTTTTTTGATTTTCTAGTACAAATCTTAAGACTAAAAAATGGAAGCAACTTAATGCGTCTATATGATTGTATTGCTCGGTGGATGCTCTTGTATAGCTCAGGAGATGCTCGGTTTCAT